>NW_023998531.1:58456-247591 GCF_014805625.2 Glossina fuscipes
TTTTGCTCTTGCAAGCATAGGCAAGAAATCGTATGATTTTGCGGTATCTTTGCTTCCTTTTGCAAGTACAGGCAGAATCGTATGATTTTGCGGTATTCCTTTTTTCCTTTTGCTCTTGCAAGCATAGGCAAGAAATCGTATGATTTTGCGGTATTCCTTTTTTCCTTTGCTTTTGCAAGCATAGGCAAAAATCGTATGATTTTGCGGGATCTTTGCTTGCTTTTGTGAGAGTAGCGGCAAGCCGCTATAGAGAGAGCAACAGGAAGAAGAAGAGGGAAATTGAGTAAGAACAAGAAGTTTGTCTGTTTTTTTAATTTGACGATAGCGGGGAGAACAACTTGGGATCTGATGGAGTGCGGACGTGTCCGCGAGTTGTGTCTTCAGTTTTATTAAATAAAAAAGTTAAACGTTTTTTGTGAACCAAAAAAAAAAACGCCACTTTAAAGAAGAAATATCCTAAATTTACATTGAGTGATATTTGACAGTAAAATTCATCCAAATTCTGGACCGGTTAATAGCCATAAAAGTTGTGAACTTGTCACCGATTGATAATTAATTCAATGATTTCTTTTGCCTGAATATAAAAAAAAAGGAGAAACAGAAAGAAAGAATATAAAGTTAAACAAGAAGCAAAAAGTTTTTCTATTAAGTGAATAAGGTAGAAAATTGTTGATAAAAGAGGGCATTTATAACAAATGGCCGTGTGTTTTTTTGTTGTTAATTTTCTGAAATTCTTACCAAAATGAAAGTTCAACGGCAAACATTAAGTGTCGAAAAGAAAAGTTGAAAAAAATGTCGCATCAATTAGCTGTGAAAGATTGACAAAAAAAAAGGGAGATTTCACGTTGTACAAAATCTCAGGAAATTCCCAGGCGTCAATGAGACAGATTGTCATTTGAAGAAAAAATACCTTTTCATATAAAAAGACTGCTAAAGCAAAAAAAAAGTCGTGCATAAATTTCCTAAACATCATTAGTACATAAATATCTTAAACATATTACTGCTAAAATGTCTTAACCATTATTATTGGAAACTTGGAGTATTTTTGTTGGTTGACATCATTACGTGTTAAGAGAAAAAAAAAAATAGAAATAAAGAAAAAAAAGAAAAAAAAAGGAGCAAAAACAAATCTATGTGTTTACTTCAATCCGCATGGATTGGAAGGAAAAAAAAAACTACTTCCCCAGTTTGTTAACTTGTGAACCACGTACCCACCCGTGCACCCACACACGCAACAATGGAAGCTAAAGTTTGATCCAGGTGAAGAAGTTTCGTAGAAGGAGGGGAAATTGCCGAAGGAGACAGCCCCAACATCGCGATTGGATTATATTGTAAGTTGTTTTAGTTTGTTTACTTCCCTTTTTTTTTTGTTTTTGTGTCCCTGATGCGTGGCTAAGCGTTACAGCTGCCACCGCTGTAGCTGGGAGAAAAATGGGGTGTGCATATGTAGGGCAGACGCCAGACGGTTACAGACTGACTTACGGTGGACAGACGGACGGTAGACAGCCGACGGGACCTTTTCGTTTTTTTATTCTTTGCCAGGAAAATATATATACTCTACCGGCAACAAAAGTAGCTAAGACCGTGACAAAATTTAAAATCGTTATTATCTACATATCGTAGGGTAATAGCGAGTTGATAGAAGAATAACTGTACAAAATAGTAATGTGCTTTATATGTGCCTAGGGCTGTACACATTAAGCTGAGTCGTATTTTAATTCTCAATTAATTTTCAATTTCTCAATGGCGGAGTTCAATAAACACAGACTCGCTTTTTCAATATTTTCTCAATTGTCAACAAATACAGACTCGCTCTTTTAATTCCTTTTCAATCATCAAAATCAGACTCTCAAATGGAACCAATTCAGATCCAAAAGAAGGGAACCGAACAAACCGACTGAAACTGACATTACGAACCGTGTCAATATGAAAGCTCGTATTTTATGATATTACAAAAAAACCGACAGTGTCGTTATATTGCGCAGTCATCTCCCTATCAACTCGTAGCGTAGCGTGTGGTTCATCACCTTTGAGTTCTCCTAAGTCCGTTTCGTCGGTGCAAGTTACCGATTTCTTAAAGTCTATAAAGAATGTTAGCGTTTCTGCTACTGCTGAGTCGGTCGGTAACATAAAAGTTACAAAAAAGCCGTGAAGTCCTTCTGGCTTGAGCTATGCTGAAGTGGCAAGAGTATCTCCTCCCATTGATGTCACTCAATCTTCTCAGGCGTCGCTGCCTAAAACTAATAATGATATTAGTAAATCGTCCTCTCCTCCTGGCTGTTCGAGTGTGAACGCTGGTCGCCAAACTGGGCACGTCGCACAAGCTGCTCGTGCAAGTGTATATTCTTCTATAGTCTTCTATATTTTCACCAACTCATAACTCCCCACCCGTGAACCATGCTGCTCCTAGTACAGATGACATATGCTTGAACGTAGTTCCTCCAGAAAGGCAATATTTGTGTCAAGACTGGCACCAGATACATCTCTTGATAACATAAAAAGTTATCTGGCAGCGAAAGCCCCTTCTGTCAATTTAAGCCGCGTTAGTATTTTTAAATTGCTTCCTTCTCAATCTAGAGCTATCTCATCTTTTAAAATTCTAGTTCCAACTGAAAATATGGATTTGATGTTAAATAAACCACTGTGGCCGGTTGGAGCCTTAATTAAGGAATTTATCCGACGGGATCGACCCCGTAATGCTAATGCAGTAGCTCTTTCCCCTTCAAAAAACTAAATATTTCTTCAGGCTCATTTACTCTTATTTATCAAAATGTTAGAAGCCTAAATTCAAAAATTCGTTCTACCTTCCTCAATTCAGTGAGCACGGAGTTTTCTTGTTTGGTCTTCACTGAAACTTGGTTAAAGCCCGTTCTATATTCATCGGAAGTTTTCGATAATTCGTTTCAAGTTTTCAGAAATGATCGATTGTATCGCAATGGTTGTGGTGTTTTAATGGCCATTTCTTCAGCAGTCCCCTTCTATTCGTTTGAATTTCCAACTATTCCCGACGTTGAATTTATCGCCATTCGAGTGAAATTTCCTAATAAACTTATATGTGACGTGCTCCTGTATTTTCCCAAATTCGGATATTCCCATATATAAGAAACAGGCAGCACTCATTTGCGAAGTGGGCAAGCAATCTAAGCCTACTGATAAAGTCATTGTGTTGGGTGACTTCAATTTGCCTCAAGTCACTTGGTGTTATAGTGATAATTCTGGCTGTTTGATTCCTACCTCAACATCTGGTAGAACCGTTGTGTTCTTTAATGAATTATTTGATCATAATTTAGTTCAATACAATGGTACCCTAATTGCAATGGTAGATTTGCTTGATCTTTGCTTTGCCAATTTTCCTGAGATTTGCGTTAATCGTTGCCTTCCGTTCAGCTTACCTGAGGATCCATATCATCCAGCATTGGGTATTTCCATTCATTGCAAGCATGGTGGTTCGTTTAACTTCTATAACAAATTCAAATTTTTCATATAAATTTTATGATTTCCTTAAAATCAATGTTTCCATGCTAAAATCGCATCTTTCTCATATTGTGCTTGATTTCTCAGTGGGAAGTATTGATAGTTTACTGTCGTCCTTCTACAATATATTAAAACAAGCTATTTCTGCATCCGTTCCGATCAAGCAGTCCCGTCCTCGAAGCAGGTGTCCCACGTGGTTTAATAAGACAACTAATTATTACAAGAATAGGGAAAACAAGCTTTTCAAAAAATTTTCGAAAAGTGGTTCTTCTTTCGACTATTTCGCTTAACCAGTAGCAAGGCATAAATTTAATTCCCTCAACCGCCAATACTATTGCAGATACCTTCAGTTTTACAAATCCTCCTTGTTTGCTAATCCTAAATACTTTCTTAAGTTCGTTAATTCCAAAAGAAAAATCTCTCCGAGTCCTCGGAAACTTCAAATCTCTTTGCGGACAGGAATCCGCTCATGTGTACTTATATTTTGAGCTGGCGAGTTATGTGGTGTTATCTCAAAGATTTTTAACAAGTCCTTGAATTTAGGTGTTTTCCCTTTGTGTTGGAAGACTTGTTTCCTTATTCCTATTGACAAAAGTGGTAGCAGAGAACTTGTAGAGAACTACAGAGGCATTGCCAAGTTGAGTGTCTTGCGTAAATTGTTCGAGCGAATTGTGGGTCAGCAAATAGCATATTCCATGAAATCGTGTATTTCTCCTCTCAAACATGGTATTCGAAACGGAAGAACTACGGTCACCAATCTGTTAGAATTTACTTCTCATGTTTTCAAGGCTATTTCTAGTGGCTCTCGCACTGATGTCATATACACTGACTTTAGCAAAGCGTTTGATACCATGGACTACTTATCTTTAAACTCGAAGCCTCTGGCTTACCTTTCTTCTTAGTGGAATGGTTAAGCTCTTATCTGCATGGTAGATCCTTCAGGGTTTTGTTTAACCTCATCACCTCGGATGAATTCCCCGTTATGTCTGTCGTACGTCAAGGTAGCCAATTAGGACTCATTTTATTTAATTTATACATCAATGATTTGCCCTCCGTGATTAAATTCAGCGAGATCTTAATGTATGCTGATGATGTGAAACTGTTTTCTTCCCTTACCGTAGAACCGCAATCACATCATCTTCAAAGTGATTTGAATAATTTGGTTGCATGTTGCTATTTGAATCTTCTGAAACTAAATCTAAATAAATGTAAGAAGATTTTTACTCAGTATTTCTTTGATTCGCACAAGTTGGGGGACGAAGATTCGTTAGGCGTTCTATTCGATTATAGGTTACGTTTCAATTTGTATATTGAAAGTCCAAAAGCTTGATGGTCCTTATATTACGAAAACGCTTTACATGTGTTTAGTTAGATCTATACTTGAGTATGCCTATGTTGTGCGGTCTCCATCATTTAGGTGTTACGTAGATTCAATTGAATATTTTCAAAAGTAATTCTTGCTGTTTGCCGTTAGGAATTTGGGTTGGGACCCGATTGTCCCTCTTCTACCCTATGAAAATAGGTTCTGTTATCCTTACCGTCAATGGAAAAACGTAAATTTTTTCTTGGGGTTTTCTTCGTAATCAAATTAATAAATGGTACAATTGACTCGCCCGCATTAATTCGTGAGATAGGCTTCAATGTCCCTAGTCGCTTCTCTAGGCACTTTATCTTCATAAAGCTTAGTCAATGCAAATATAATTACGAACTGTTTAACCCGCTCATAGTTGTTTGCAAGAACCTAAATGACGTCTATCACTTATTCTCATTAACGGACTCTTTAAAGTCCATTAAAGCAACATTGCTTAATACGCGCGATTTACCTATGTCGTACTTGGACTAACTTTTAACCTTAAAAAGTTATTATGATTCCAAAATTAATTATTGTTAACCATTATCTCTTGCCAAACTTAAGCGTGTTTGCGATGGCTTAGGAGTTCACTTGCAATTTGGTCCTGCACCGGTTGTGGGTGTGACTCTATGCTAATTGTGTACATGCTTTTTTTTTTTTTTTTCCTTCTTATTGTACTTATACTAAGTTTTAATATTAATTCATTTAAAATTTACTTTAAGAGTCAATTGAACTCGACTGCCATTTTGTTTTAGTTGAGTTTCTTGTGTAAGTGGATAAATAAATAAATAAATAAAGAAAAACTAAAGCAGACTGAAAATGAACTACGTAAGTGGTGCAAACAAAATTAACTTTTCCAGGCAAATCGCCTGCGTTTAAACCTTTCCATTTTTTAGAAACACTGAAAGTTTCTGCAGTATCTGTAACTAAGGCTCACGACTTAAAAAAAGTCCGAAGAAGAAGTAAGAAGAAGAAGAAGTAAATAGCAAAATCAAAGAACTGGAAGAAAAAGTAAAAAGCAGGACAATGGGTAGAATTTGAAAGAATGAAAAAACAAGTAAAAACTCTATAACAGGCTGCGAGCCACAGTTAAAAGCTCTACACCACCCTAAAGCTATACATATACCAACTTTTCAACTAATCGAATAAGCAGTCGGATTCGAACTATTTTTAGTATCACTTGTCCTTTTTATCATTTCCGTACTTTAGTCATTACTCGTAGAAAAATTGCGAACCCTTTTTTACTTTTTTTTTCGCAACTCTGTGGTCTCCACTTGCAACGGTTTTATGTATTGCAGCACAAGCACGTTCTGGATGGTTCTATTCCTTTCATATATGCAGCGGGTGACGTTTGCACCGTTTCTTGGCCGTCGACCGATCACTGATTTCAAATGTGTCTATGGACTCAAACTCTTCAGATGGGATCTATGGCTGATTATGGCAGCTGCGTTTAACAGTGAAAAAATATATCAAGACTTTTGCTTTGAATTGTTCGGCCATGTTACGCAATTATTTGGATAATAATAATAACGACGAGCCACGAAATGCAGTCTCGCTCTTTCAAATCAATAGAATTGCCACCAAATGCAGACTCGCTCTTTCATACCCACAAATGGTTTTTGTTTTTTACTCCCATCATCAATTTTCGTATTTTTGTAGAATAAAAGGACATTTTCGTTGCATGGTTAGTATAGCTCCTAACCTACCCATAGGTAATCAGTCAAAACATGGAAAATAAGAGTATTCTAACTTTCGTCATGTTTTATTTTATTTGGATATCGTGTGGTGTTATTGGGACGATAATGTGGCAAAGACTTAGGGTCAAATTGCGAAGTATTGTTGCGAACAACCCCGAAGAAGTGAATACATTAAATTTGTATTACAGAAAGGGCGTTTATGTGGTGCTATACTATTTGGGGGAAATTTATAGTCTGGTATATATGTTTCATGGTCGTGGTAATTCATTATCTGGGATATTTTTCACGATCAGGGAAATTTTTCGCGATCGGGGAAACTTTTCATGCTTGGGAAAACTTTTCATGATCGGGCAAATTTATGGGATATTTTTCATCGTCGGGGAAATTTATGGTCTGGGATGTTTGAATTTGCATTTATTTCGTTTATTTAGCATCATTTAATTGGGTAAAAGTAACACATTTGGTATGAAGAGAACAGTCGTGTTCTTGTGGGGGTCAAATTTGTAAATATGGATTCCGAAAAGTATATCTAAAACTTTAACAAAATCGAACTCAAATTTTTGACATTAACAGAATCGAACCTTAATTTGTCATATTTTAACAGAATCGAAAGCAAATTTATGTAAACTTTCATTCGAAGCAAAAAACCAAAATATAGGACAATAGAAATTCTTTAGTAAGCAAAATAATTTTACGCGATAATTGAAAACATAAAGAAGGATAAAATCATTCAAAAAATTCAGAAATTATTTGAAAAAAGGAAAATTTGTAATTAATGTATAGATGAATAAGTGAATGAAAACCTTTTTTTGCTTGACTTAGGAAAAATAACAGAAAGAAGATTTGATAAAGAAACGAACTGAAGGCTGCTATGAAGAGCTATAAGCCCCAAAACAATCAAATGATAAGTTTACTCGTTTTATACCGATTTATTAGTCACAAATAAATGAGGTCCAAGGAGAGCTGTTGAAGTTTACATTAGATAAAAAAACAAAGTATATGACTTTTGAAAGAGGGTTAATGTTATATTTGTTTTTAGTTTATATTTCAGTTTGATTGCCTATTTTTGATAAAATTTCGAGCTACAATATTATTAGATCAATGTTATCAACAAAATTACGTTCTTTTCGTTGTAAGTGGGCAAAAAAAATATTTCTCCAACTAAAGCTTTTAATACATTTAACCGAAAAAATTTGTCACATTTTATAAAGCGTTTATGCATCCATTTTAAGAATCCTTCATTGAAAACCAATATTGAAAATTAACCAGTAGTACCCTAATAGAATCGAAGTATTTCTATAATGGATTTGATCTTGCCATATGTTTAAAAAATTGTCTTACTTCGATCTGCCATGACATAGAGAAAAAGCAGTTTTTGTATACAAATAGACCAATTATCTGAATACTATACATGAGTGTTAACGTTAGCATTATCCGTTTATCCAAGGAGTCATGACTATATTTTCACAAAATTCATTTAAACGATTTGAAATGGAAAAAGGCTTAGTCGATAACTAAAACGCATTTTTCATCACCCGTATGGTCAATACATTGTAAAGTTGCCCGATGCGCTGAATTCCACATACCAGGGCCACAACATTTACACAAGCGAGAAAGAGTGCAAGCAATTTTTGAAAGTTGGCGATATTGATTTAACAATCCACGTGCATTCCGTAATAGTGTAGTGTGATCGCATACTGTCGTATGCATCCACTTGAAGCGTGACAGAATCATGCGACTTCAGCATAATCCTTTTGGTAAAATAAAAATAAAATTTATGTCACCAGGGTGAGTATTACATTTCGTAATGCAATACGATGCCGCATGCAAACAATTATAATTCTGTTTAGATAAGAATAATTTAATGTGAAAATAAAGTATAAATAGTGCTAAAGAATATAAAGAAATTCAGTTGTTATCAAACAATTCAACTTAGCGTTTAACTCGGTGAAAATAGAAGGCGTTCAATCCACCTAAAGCATAAAGATTAGGGACCATCTTATGCCGAGACTTATTGGCATTATAAGAGAAGGAAAGACTTGGCGCACTGAAGCCGAGCAGCTTAGGGTTAAACATCATTACGTGGCGATCCTGCAAACCACGCAGTAACCTGCCTTTATTTTTTGAGAGAGAAAAAATTCTTTTCCAACACGATCCTGCGACCGATCCTGAAAGGCGGCCAAAGTTTTTAAGACAGCCAAAATCTTTCGATCGAACTTGCAAGGCAGCCAAAAATTTTTAATTCCACCGAGGCAGCCAAAATTTTTAATCCCACCAATTTTTAATCCCACCCCAATTTTTAATCCCATTTTAAAGCCAAATTTTCTGTAGCAACTACTAACAATGCTGGACGTCAAAAATCTCGAGAATGAGATTAGCATAATATACATGAAGGACAACTTCATTTACATCATAATATTGCTCATAGTCATCTACATAGCATACAAAACATACAAAAATTCCAAGAAGTACATCTTAAAAAAAGGAACAGCAGGCAACCCTGCATAAGAAGATCAATCTACTGCATATCGAAGCTATCATATACATAAAGACAACATATTTATACCTAATAGCAATATTAGCAGTAATATACCTACGCTACGAAATATATACATACATACGTAAATACCTAAGAAAGAAAATGGTCACAAATATAAATATATAAAAAGAATATATTAAAGTAAAAGAATATTACTTATAGATAAGAAATTAAGAAAAAAGAATCTATTGACAGAAAATCAAAAATATATTAAAATATATTAAAATAAAAACACATACATAAATTCAAAAAAATATATACATATTTTTCACCCCTTTAATGGAAGGAATAGATGAGATCAACATCTCTATAGATAGGATAATTTCCAACCTTAAGAAGCTAGGAAGTAAAACGTATAAGAAGGAAACTATCGAAAGCAAACTAGAAGAGTTAGAAAACTATAGAACTAGAGTCCGTACCATAGTAGAAACTAATACAAAATCAGAACAACCAGACCTATTAAATAAAACAGAAACATTTAAGAAGAAATATCAAATTGCAAAAGAACTATTAGAAGTTGAAAAAACCAAAGAACCTCTAGAAGACATAAACCCCAGCAAAACAGATAGTATAATACAACCAAAAATGGATTTTAACTTAGAAACAGACTCCAAATCCATACCCACTTTTAATGGCAATTATAAAGATATCAACTGTTTCATAAAAGTTGTTGAAATAATACACAGAACCCTAAAAGAAGAAGCCAAAACACAACTGATATAATACACCTTTTACTGCAAACTATCCTCAAAGTCCAAACCGCTCTTGCAAATGAGATCCCAACAACACTACAAGAATTAAAAACCAAACTTGAAAATAAATTTAAACCAAATCAAACAATAGCACATCTACACTCACTATTAAGCCAAACAACACAGAAAGGCACTATCACAGGTTTCAAAGACAAAATTTTAAACATAATAGCAGATCTAAATAATCTCCAAATCAAAGAACTAGGCCCCAAGCCCACTAACGAACAAAAATCCGTCATTCAAAACGGTCTCGATGACCATATTAAACCCACTATATTTGCGGCCCAACCAAAAACCTTTTCGGAAGCAATTAATATTGCGCTACAATGTGAGAGTGCAACCCAAACAAGTTTACAGGTAACGAGAATAAATTACCAAAATAAAAATCCACATTACCGCCACAACAACAATAGAAACTCCTACATTAACCACAACAACAGCAACCAATACCACAACAATAATAATAATCCCAATAGAAACAATCAAGGATATAATAATCAAAACAAGAGTTATAACAATCACAACAATTTTAATAGAAATAATTATAATAATTCCAATACCAACAACAATAACAACAATTTTAATAGAAACAATAACAGGAATTTCAACTGTCGAAATCAAAATAATAACAGGAATCAAAGAAACCACAACCAAAATCACCGTTGACACGCAATAGAAGACCTGGGAAACGGATTTCACTCGGATTCCTTAACGATGCCCCTGAATTCGGGACAAAACACTTAAACCTGGCATCCACCGAGTATTTAAAACAAACCAACTCCCATATCTTCTCCCTCTCAAAACTATCAAACTATATATTACTAGATATTAAAAATACAACAAAAACGGAACTATCATTTCTATTAGACACAGGAGTAGACATCAGCCTCTGCAAAGCTCACCTTTTGGAAGATTACCCACTAAACAACGCAGAATGTATTAATCTAACAGGAATTACCAACGAGCGTATAGAAACATTGGGAACCACACATTTGAAAATAAATCTAGAAAACGGAATCACTCAACATAAGATACAACTAGTAGGTCAGAACTTCCCCATAAACATCGATGGAATCATAGGAAGAGATTTCCTACACAAATATGCTTGCACTATAAATTATGAAAATTTCTCTCTTACAGTTAATACGCATGACTACCAAATTCAACTCCCCATATACGATGAAATACTTAATAAAAACAACATATTTCTTCCCCCAAGATGCGAAATTATAGTCCCTATAGATATCAAAATAGACAGCGATGCTTTAGTACTAAATAGAGAAATAGATAAAGGAATCTTTTTAGCCAATTCAATAATACCAAAAAACGGACAAAAACACATTAAAATATTAAATACACTAGATAAAGAAGTCACAATACAACACCTACATATTAACACCGAACCATTCCATACCTACCAAATTATACAAAACACCAATATACACACCCAATATGATGAACAACGACTCCAAAAAATATTACAATCTATAAAATTAGACACCGTCAACAACTCTCAAAAACAAGAACTCATAAAAATTTTTAAAAAATTTCAAACAGTATTCCACCTAGAAAACGAATCACAGCAAATAATTTTTATACACAAAACATACAAACAAACGACAATACACCAGTATACATAAAAAACTATAAATTACCCCACACACAAACTGACACCATACACACTCAAGTAAAAGAATTACTACAACAAAACATTATAGAACCCTCAATTAGCCCCTATAACTCACCACTTTTACTAGTACCCAAAGAAAATCAGACAGACATAAAGAAATGGCGACTAGTAGTTGACTACAGAAAACTAAACGAAAAAATAGTAAACGGCAAATTCCCCCTCACAAGATTAGAAGACATCTTAGATAAACTAGGACGAGCAAAATATTTCTCCACTTTGGACATGACAAACTCATTTCACCAAATAAAACTTAACAAAAACTCGCGACCTTTAGCCGCCTTTTGAACACCAAACGGACACTATCAGTACACGAGGTTTCCATTTGGACTAAAAATTTCGTCCAACAGTTTCCAAAGAATGTTAACCATAGCTTTATCAGGACTAGACACCGAAGCATTTTTATACGTAGACGACATAATAATACACGGATGTAGTTTCGAACATCACAAGTGAAATTTAACGAAAGTACCAAAACGACTTAACAAATACAACCTAAAACTAAATCCATCCAAATGCAACTTCCTACAACCAGAAGTAACCTATTTAGGACACCTAATAACACTCGAAGGCATAAAACCAGATCCCGCTAAGTACGAGACAATAAAAAGCTACCCCCAACCCAAAAATACAGACGAAGTAAGAAGATTTGTAGCATTTTGCAACTATTACAGAAAATTTATAAAAGACTTTGCTAACATACCACAACCACTAAACGATTTCCTCAAAAAAGGAAAAGACTTCGGCTGGACAAACCAATGTAATCAGGCATTCCTAGAACTCAAAAACAAACTAATGTCCCCATCCATATTACAATATCCAAATTTCAATAAACCCTTCATTTTAACAACTGATACATCAAATTACACCTTAGGAGCAGCACTATCACAAGGAGAAATAGGTCAAGACTTACCATACGCAAGCAAATCCCTAAACAAACACGAAAAAACGAACCAATCATAGAAAAAGAACTACTCGCAATCCACTTTGGAATAACACATTTCAGACCCTATTTATTCGGCAAAAAATTCACAGTGATAACCATTATTAGCACTATTCTCCCACAAAAACCCCACCTCTAAATTAACCAGAATAGGAATAGAATTATCGGACTACGAATTCAACATAAAAACGGTTCAAGCAACAGTAACGTTGACGCCTTATCAAGGATAAATATATATTCTGATATGTTAAAAGAGATGATTCCAATATCCAGAGAAGAAGACCAAGAACGGATAAAAAAACACTAGTAATAACCAGAAGCAAATCGGCAGAAGAAAACACACACAATGAACAACTAAATATGTGGGAATGCACGTCAATAAATGACATTAAGAACACACGAAAATTAGAATTCAAATTCGAAAGCGGTATAATAGATATGATAATTGAAAATGTTAAAGAATTAAACTGCACGCGTGTGAGATGCAATGAATATCCAGACCATTTCGCTGCGCTCTTGGAAAAATTGACATCAAAACTAAACAAGTTAAATTGCTTAGACTATGCATTAAGTCTACATGATGATATATTTGAATACATATCCAAATATTAAAAGAAAAATTCAACAATATTAAAAGAAACCGCATAAATATACTATTATACAAAGAAAGAGAAAGAATATATGATGATGAAGAAAAGTGCGAATTAATTGTAGAATACCACACTAGCCCACACTCAGGACATTTCGGAGTAAGAAAAACATTCCAAAAATTAAACCAAAAATACATCTGTCGCAATATGTTCAAGATGATAAAAAATTATATAAAACAATACCACATTTGCCAAACAAGCAAACAAACCAAACATACAAAAGAACCTCTCACAATAACAGATACACCGTCCACATCTTTTGAAACACTAAGTATAGATACAGTAGGACCAATAAAACCTTCCAATAATTTCCGATACATATTAACAGTACAATGCGAATTAACAAAATATATAATCGCACATCCTGTTGTAGATAAAAGCGCAAAATCAATTGCCAAAATTTTAACAGCAGAGGCCAAATACGGCCAATTTAAAACATTAAAATCTGACTGAGGAACAGAGTTCAACAATAAGCTAATAAAAGAAATTTGTCTATTACTGAATATCGAACAAAAGTTCTCAACCCCCTACCACCACGAAACCTTAGGTACAGTTGAAAGAAATCACAGAGTTCTTAACGAATACCTTTTAACCTTTGCAACAAACAATGATTGGGATAAATGAATACCATACTACACTTTCGCATATAACACTACCCCTCACTTAGAAACACAATATACACATTTTGAACTGATATACGGAAAATTGCCATACATGCCCAACGAAACAATATTAAATTCAAATCCTACATACAACCCAGAAAACTACATAAATGAGCTAAAAAGAAAATTAAAATACTCTTTAGAAAAAGCTAAAAGATTTTTAGAAAAAGCAAAAGTAACAAGAACACAATTATCAGAAGAATATTACACAAATCCAATCGATATAAACATAGGAGATCAAATATTATTAAAGAAACACAACAGGAAAAGATTAGATAAACCCTATGAAGGACCCTATGAAGTAATAGATATAGAAGAACCCAATGTCACAGTACAAATTAAAGATAAGCCAACAACTGTACATAAAAATTTAATTAAGAGATACAATACAATAAATGTAAACTAAATTTAAGAAATGAACTATTATAAACCAAACCTAGTTAAGCCTAAAAATACAAAACTATAAAAATTTAGAACTACAAACCAAATATAATTAAAAACTAGGCATACAAAGCTATCAATAAACACTAAACGCTTAAGAATTTACTTAAATTAATCAAAAAAAAAAAATTACTTTTCATACCAGAAAATTGCTAACCTCTATCAACACATTATCAATTTTCTCTCTTAAACGGTAAGGGTGTAGTGTGATCGCATACGATCGTATGCATCCACTTGAAGCGTGACAGAATTATGCGAATACAGCATAATCCTTTTGGTAAAATAAAAATAAAATTTATGTCACACTTCACCAGCGTCAATATTGCATTTCGTAATGCAATACGATGCCGCATGTAAACAATTATAATTCTGGTTAGATAAGAATAATTTAATGTAAAAATGAAGTATAAATTGTGCCAAAGAAAATAAAGAAATTCAGTTGTTATCGAACAATTCAACTTAGCGTTTAACTCGCTGAAAATACAAGGCGTTCAATACGCCTGAAGCATAGAGATTAGGGACCGTCTTATGCCGAGACTTATCGGCATTGTAAGAGACGGAAAGACTTGGCGCACTAAAGCCGAGCAGCTTAGGGTTAAACATCCTTACAATATCAACTGACCATCCATATACATAGCTAAGGAGCTAAAATGCGACACATTCATCTACCCTTAAATTTTAAGCTATTACATCATCTGCATAGACTGCTATAATGGCCAAGCTTAGAAATAAATGAAAGTTAATTGGACCAGAAAAGCCTCATACATTCGGATTACTACATCTTCGGTAAATTGTCTTTGAAAGCACAAAAGTAACCAACGATGGTAAAACAGTAATTCCAAAGCATGGCTACGCTGTTTTAAATGTTCATAGAACAGCGGAAGCAGAATGCGTATCAATTCACGGTCGATTAAATTTTTTTTAAATTTCATTAATAAAATAAATAAATAAATATGCATTCATTCACATATCAATATAAGTTTTTAGCAAAAAATTTCGTACAGGATGAAGAAACATTGAAACATAAACAAAATAAAAATGTTGCGGGGAGAATTTTTCCGAGTTGTTGTTTATTTTCATAGGAAAAGGGATGGATTTTGTTTACATTCATAGAAAGATGTGTAACTTTTGGTCATTTTGTTCATTTTCACCGAACAAGTTGCAGCTTTTATTCGTTTTTATCGAATAAGATGTAGCTTTCCTTTAGATACGCATCAAGTTTACGTATGTAAGCAACATACAATTGTGCAAACGCGGGCTTCTATTTCAATGCTGCTAAGAATTTTTGGATTTTCTGTCGAACTAAGGCCTTTAGAGCCTTTTGTTACAGAGTATTTGACCAGTGACTTTCGCAACTTAACTAGCGAGTAATTAGATCGCTTGGTCTACTATTGTTTACAAATCAAAGGGAGGTACAGCGAATTCAAAAGAAAATATATGAAATCAAAGAGAGGAATAGTGAATTCAAAAGGAAATATATGAAATTGTTTACAAATCAAAGAGAGGTATAGCGAATTCAAAAGAAAACATATGAAATTGTTTACAAATCAAAGAGAGGTATAGCGAATTCAAAAGGAAACATATGAAATCAAAGAGAGGTATGGCAAATTCAAAAGTAAACATATGAAATTGTTTACAAATCATAGAGATTTCACAAGAAAACATACGAAATTTTTTACAAATCGAAAAGAGGTATAGCGAATTCAAAAGAAAATATATGAAATCAAAGGGAGGTATAGCGAATTCAAAAGAATACATATGAAATTGTTTCCAATTAGTTTTGATGCTCCTGTTTATTGACATATTGCGTTATAAACCAATTATTATCTATCAGCATGTGCGGGTATTGTCATATTACTTTGGGCGGGCAAAATATGTGAATTACTTATAGGACAAATTTTCTATGGCACATTTATGGCTAGCGAGGTTGCTTATTATAAATACAATACATTACTCTTAAGTAGAAAAAGAACACTATCAAATCGTTACAGGTCGTACATGCCGCTATATTATGCGGAAGAATCTTGGCAGGAGTATTAGCGTAAATATTAATATTAATATTCACAGAAAGCATGAACTACCTCCAGCTACATTACATATCATTCGGACTGCATGTGCTTAGATATTTGCGTATTTGAACGCCATCAGGGGTTTAATTAGAAAACTTAAATAAAGACTATAAATTCCGAAAACGTTTTGAACCGAATTTCACCGCTCTTAACCGAGAGAGTGAGACTTTTAAAAAAGCAAAGAAAACTCTTCCAGGGCGAGAAATTTATTATTGTCATTAGCATTGGAATAGTTTTAACATTAGACTCTTTCTACCCTATGAATGTAGATAAATTTGATTATTAATATGATGGGATGCTGTCTTGATGCTGAAATTTTGCACAAACCATCAATGGCCAAAGAAAGGGATGATCTGCGTACCTGTATTCTCACATTGTAGAAGAAATTTATAGTTGATGGTTTCTAGATAGATTTTATCGGTTAGAGAGTAGTTCAAAGTTTATTAAAAGTTTTTTTCTTTTTTTAAATTATAGTTGAACAAAGCTTGTGCCTCTGTATTTATAAATAGAATATTCTGTAAATATTTTTAATTTAAACGGATTTAAATTTATTCTTAAGGTTTTAAATCAGATATTCTGTAAAGAAGCATTAATTATGTAGATAGAAAATACAATATTAATTGTGTTAGGAAACTGAAATTGTCTCTTCGATATCTACGCTCTAAGTTCTTACATTTTTCTCACCTTATACTTATTGCATAAATTATCTGAAATTAACTTAAAATATATTGTAGCCGCTTATTGTTATTACTTTGACTATTTTTGATTATACGTTAATTATATAACAATTTAAGAGGAAAATTTTCATTTCTTAACCCTTAAAACAAGTCCTTTTTTTGTTATATTCGTTTTTACTTTTTTGAACGAATAAGAAACGTAGTTTAATCAATTTTTCTCTTCTGGTTGGCTTTGCTTTTTTTTACAAATAATTTTTTTTTAATTGTTATATTTAATCGTACTTAAAAGATGATGAACTCATAGAATTTGTTGAATTTGGTGTACTAACGAACGATTCCGCTCTGTAAGGTGAACCTAAACATTTATTAATAAAATTACATACGTACTGTACGTATTTTGATGGATACTTTGTAAAAATTTTTACATGTTCGGCGTCATCGAAACAAATCGAATTTACTTCAACACCTTGTTCTTGTCGTATTTTAATAAATTTTTCAATATCCTGTGGGAAAAATATAATTTATCATATTTATTGTATTAAAAACTTCTGATAAATTACGGTATATGGGATGACAGCATCTCCTTTAGAGTATAAAAACAGCTGAGGAAATTCATTGGGTTCGTTTTTTAAATCATTGAAGGGATTCGTTTGTATTGGCTCGGTTTTAACAAATAAACTTTTAAAAGCTGAGTAGGCCTCCTGCAAAACAAAAGCAGACGCAAATATTTTACCACTTAATATAAGTTTTGTTACCTGGTACTATAAAAATAGCAGTGTTAGCCTATTTTTAATATCATCGAATAAGCATTCAATGGACTCTGCGTTTCTAATCAATCTGAGATGCTGAGTCGAAAAAATTACTATGCTTATTCCTGTTTCTACTGTTTTATGAGGAATTTTTTGTGACTGTAAACCGTACTGAAATTTTTTGCTGATATCATCTATTAGAGATGAACGGATAGACGAACTTGCTTAATCGTATTCCGAAACTGGCGCTGGTCCAGAAAGGACTTTTTGCATCCCATAAAAGTTTGACAAAAAATGAAAATCTGATACACTTTTATTCATGAATAGGTATGGCAGTTCTTTCCTATTTTTAGACAGGAACTGCAGTTTATAGAATATATGCTCTAAGTTTTCTGGGTTTATATCCTACGGTTTGTGAAAAATAACAAATTTTTTTCTCGTTTCTCGGTTAACTCTAGACGTGTCCTCCGACTTGCGTGCAAGAACTTTCAATGTTTCCAATAAACGTTGAAGCTGATAAAACACATTTGTCATCGGTAAAAGAAATCCTCAGAGACCCCATAAAACATATCTTTCATCGGTACCACATTCAGAATTGATATAACGATGTCCCTGTATCCGTCTGTGTAATGTGAGCTGAAAACTCTCTCATGGATGCAAAAATGAAAGCAAAAACTTTAAATTTTCAGAAAAATTGGTAAGTCTTGCACGCAGGTATTTAAAACGGACCAAATCGATGGAAGGGCATGCCTACGCCAGCAAGTAATGCAGCAACACCTCTGTCTTCCAAAAGGAAACAATTTGTTTTTTGCTCATTACTCATAAACTATAACAGAAAAATATATAAAAATTGAACGTGGGCGATGATGTAGTAACTAAACAAGAATGGAATTATTATAGTGTACCAAACTTTCCATTTTTTTGTTAAAATAATGTCCCATTACCTAATTATAGCTTCAGAAGTTGTAATCTTGAGACAAACGCGAAAAAGCTCGAAAATTGTAAACTATAAGAGAGGACTCAATCACTTCATTCGCATCATAAAGTATAGCATCCCACATTAGATTTGTAATACCAAAAAAATCTACATCTAAATCTACATATAAAGCAGGTTGGTTTGACCAACATTAGATTGCGATTTTATGTGGCCATGAATATTGTAGAATCAGTTGTAGTTGATCACTCTAAAATAAATCGAGTCCAGTATTTGGCTAAGACAGCTTCTATTTTTTATTAACAGAGAAGTTTTGATTATTAACAAAGAACCCTGCAAATCCATGCCATCTAAGTATGGCAAAGCAACTCTATTCTCTCTCTATTGTCAAAAAGGAAAAAAAAAACCTAACGGTTTATTCATGACAACCCAAAGCAAAGAACCATGGAAATTTGCAAGTTTGTCAAGTGAATGATGATATAGTTATTGCTGAAAAGCAAAAAAAAATTCATTTAAAAAAAGTGAAAAAAAGACAGAAAACACTTCTATTCAGAATTGGCAAAGAACCGAAGAATTTTGAACGTTTGTGCTATAAAATATGTTAGTGTTGATCCGTTGATTTAGCCATTAATCTTTGAGACAAAACAAGTTGGCAACAGGGAAAAACCTGTAAATCACCGCCTACACCAGACGTCAATTTAAAATTCGGTAAAAATATTTGTAAATTGATACGGTGTTAAGTAAAAAACCACTTTTCACTTTTTATACATTAGCTTTCCTCCGCCTTAGCTATACGTTTATATCGTTAGGATCTAATGGCGCCTTTTACTCTATAAAATGTTGAACCTGTTCGCTACATTATATAGAACTGTAATCGGACGCGTTATTGATTTCTTTCTTACTTACCTCTGCGAACCACATAAAGCTTAATGTTAACGTAATTATGACCGCTGTTAAACAATGGCATTTTTTCCGCTCTCTGCCATAGATAGCAGTAACTGCCCGATACAGGCCCAAGATACGACGTTCACCTGGTGCCGAGTCTATAATCATGCCTCGTATTTTTAGAGGGGTTTTATTTCTTCGTGTAGCCAATGATATGTGTTGGTATAAATAGGCTCCGCCGTTTGAAAATATATGAAGTATAATCGGATGTTTATGCATGTTCATATCTTGCACAAGTTTCAAGATTTTTTCGCCAATTGGGACCATTTCAGAGCGTCGCCAGAATAAAGTATCAACGGGTGCCGTGTAACGTATAGTCATCAATCTGAAAAGCAAGAAAATAGAATAAATTCTTTCCTCTGGAGTTCATAAAATTATTTACCCCCTATCTTCGTAGATTTTTGAGTATTTCATAAGATATCGGTCCTGACAACCTGCCCAGCCTAGTAGCATAACAATGGGTACATATTTATCATTATGAACAATCACATTTTCATCGGGTGGAGCGATGCTAACAGCACTTCCCGTACTCTTATTATATTCAAACGAAGGAAACTTAATGTAAAACTCTAGAGAATCACGTCGTTCGTTCGCATCAGCAAAATTGTTTTGTTGACTTTCCGTTAATGTTTTCCTTCCTGTAGCAGATTCCGAACGTCTACTAAAAGTGTCAATGTTTTTGTCATGATGATTTGTCTGCATTTCGGCTAATCGATAAGAATTAACATTTGTTGTTGAGGCCATTCTTCTGAGAAAGATAAAAGAGAACCTTTTAAGAAATAGATGAAAAATGTAAGCATAAATTAAACTATCAAACAAATAAAAAATTATTGATCGACATATTTTGCATAAAAGATCTGTACATGTGTGTTTTTATTTTAAAGTACTTTAAACCGGGAACATAATAAATTTCACGAAAAATGAAATTCCATTAACCGGCAACGGAAATCCGAGCGAAGTTTTGATTTTTTTTTAACTACCATGGAATTAATGAAAGGTATGACAAAAAGGAAGGAAAGAAAAAAGTCAATAAATTATTCGTCGTTGACTAAAAAATAAATATAAGCAATAAAACACTTACGCTATATTAGTGATTTACTTTTATGCTTTTCTTCCGTTCCTATTTTACTTTATAGATTTATTAATCTATTTATTTTTTGTCTTCCAATTTCCGATGTATATAAAAAGATTCTTGACCTTCTTGCTTTTGGTTATTTAATCTTAAAATCGTTATAATACCGTTATTGTACATTCGTCATGAAAGAGCAGGAAGGCGGTGAGTATAGTATAGGTATGCAAGCAAGAGGAAGTTTGAAATCAACACATACCGCAATCATCTACTTTTAGCTTATGTGTGCCAATAAATTGAGCCGTACGGGGAATTTAATTGTAATCGTGATTTTTTCTTTGGGTTGCAAGTTTATTGAATTGTTGATTTTTTTTCGCTTCTTCTTCTGATTAATTTTTTTTTTAATATTTCATTTATTTTGTTTTCTAAATTGTGTTTGTCATCGAAATTAACTACTTAAAAATGTGTTTATGTAAGGAAAAAAAACAGAGACTTGGAGTTAAAGTGAAAAATTTTTAATATTTTAGGAAAGACATGCGCTTTATGGAGAAATGTTGTAGAGAATACAACTGTGTATATAAGTGTTTCACACACTGTTGGGGATTCTATCTATCAGGATTGTTTAGAACATCTACCTTGACCAAGCCCTATCACAACGTATCGCTGGATTATATCGTATTTAGATTATTGCTTATTGGAAAAATTTGCCATTAAACCGAATTTTCGTGACATTGTTTACTAATTTTTATATAAAGATATTGTTCCATTTTGATAGTATTTTGAAATATTCAGAATTTAATGAATACAGCCCGTTCATCGTGCATAGATATAAATTATAGAAAACAAAAATGGAGCATTACGGAGATATGTGGAAGGTAAAAACGAAGTACCTTTGATAAACGGCATCACGAACTTTATCTCTTTGTACTTTAGAAAAAGAGCAATTTATCATCTTTCCTTTCTCTGTATGAGGATTCCCTATACGCTTTCAATGAACTAAACGAGTAATTGTTCATTTGCGGTTTGAGTGACTTCACCACCTTGTTTTACAACAAAATTATTATTGAAGTGTTTTGATGTGATTATTCTTTGGGAATATGAAAAAAGTTAGACAAAATCAAAAAATTATAACAAAGAACAAGATTGTATCCCTTAAACAAGTTCGTAAAAACTGCAATTAGCAACTTTAAAAGATTTCTTGCTTACTCATGAAAACTCCCGTACTCTTGTGATAAATTTATGGTAATCGGATAGAAATTATTTGGAAGTATTATTAAGCTCGATACGTTACGATACGTTGCCTCATCTCCTTCCAAGGCAGTACGAATATTAATTGGAAAGACATGGATACTCATAAGCGTATAGTGTAGGTAAAGATTGCAAAATAATGTAAAAGGGATCATTAAGCACTTACATTACATAAACCTCGCCACGTACAAATATTTCCCTTCTTAAGTTTAGCTTAAAGTATGTTGTCAGCTAACATATTTAATTAAATGTCAAATATTTAAATATTGGTGTCATGAATCATTTGGAAAAAAATTATGAAGCAAACTTTCCCGATAACATGAAACGCTATCTAATGCTGCAAGGTGAACGCCCATTAGTTAAAGATTACTTTACCCTTCCGTTTCATAACGTACTAATTACTAAGGAAAAGTTGATGGAAATCGAAGGGTTTTTGCTTTTTAGTATAGTACTTTGGCATATTTCGATGAAATTTAGTACGCTCATGTCTTTTCTTTCCAGGAAGAATATTGTTGAAAACCGGTCGGCTGGGACCACTTATTCTCTTATTTTGACAAGTCGTTATACGGATAACAGTAAGCTAGTATTGGTTTTTTTTGGGAATATTACTCTATGTTTTTAGGTTAGTTATTTAGTTCTCTCCTTTTTATTATTATTATTATTATTATTATTATTTTAATTTTAGACTAACGAATTGAATTCTTAGACTAAAAAAAGACCCACCACTAAGGTAAGATAGGGATATATTCATTTTTTTTTTTTTCATAATATATGTAATACTCAAAAGGAAGCTTCAGAGATCTTATAAAATATATATTTTCCTGATCAGCATGAAATTCTAAGTTGATTTAGCCATGTATTTGTTGTTGGCACTCTCTTGGTCGTAAAAATGCAGATATCGATTTCAAATTTCGAAGAAACATTGAAAGTTTTTTCACGCAGGTTTGTATTGAAAATGGGCCAAATTGGTAGAATCAGAAGCTTGCAGTGGAGCATAAACTGAACGTAACCGCTTTTTCTTAACAAAAATTTGTGTGTTTTTGCCCTTTACTCAAAAATTATAAAAGTTAGAAGGCTGAAATTTTGCACATTTACTTTACGAAAGATTCTACTCTTTACGTGCAAAAATGGGGAAAATCCCACACAAAGTTACAATTGATTAAACTTAATTTTTTTAAGATTTTACGTTTATTTTTTATAATGCAAACAAGGCAGAACGTTTAAAACTAATTTGCACGTTTCTCAAGTGGAGATATATTATCTGCCTAAAATCGGGTTAATTCTAAAATGAATATGGTAGACACCGTGATTAATTTTTTCTTAACGAGCGATATGGGTGTCAAATAAAATAAGTTGGTAAGTAGAATGCGAAAAGCAGAGCGGTGGAGATCCGAGATTCCGATCCGACCGAACATAGCTTTTTTACTTGTTTTTTAATGATAATTTAATGTTAACGAAAAAAATCAAATAAAAAATTAGAATGCGTAGACTCGTGAAAATGTTCGTAAAGATAAAAAAATTTACTATAATAAACCTTAAGCATGAGAAATGATTTCGCATAATATTAGATGATTGCTTCTTCGCAAACAATTCGATGTATTCAAGACTCAAAAAAATTATCTTGAACACGTTTCATGAAGAACATGCTTATCAGACCCTGACGACTACAGGTCTCGAAGCCATTCGCATTGTTTGTAAAATATGAGGTAGAAGCTTAGAGGCTTGCATTGGAGGCTTACGGTTCAATTAGACCTAATTTGTATCAACTACTGTCACACACGATGGCGTTAAGTTTACAGAGCTTACTTTGGGATAGGTAAAACACAATATTAACCAACTCCATGTTATCGATCTTGATGCAAACTAATCTTTATTTCCTGTCGCGATTAGATAACGTACCGAAGATAGTTAACTCATAATAAGCTTCTTACGTTCCGTTGGATATTTATGGTTGTGCTGCTATGATACGAATATTATTGAATACTTTCGAAAATTATTTTTTGGTTGTCTTGGCTTTTTTTCGTATATTTGGCTTGTGTCGCACTGAGAATTTTGTCTTTTAAGTCGTTTTGCTAAGGTAATTATTACAGGTATTGTGTGTGCTGTTCCTTTATAAAGAGAGAATAAAAAAAAGTAAAAAAAAATGTGAAAAAAATTGATAATTGGTATTTATATTATCCAGTATATTTCCCAATCCTTTTTTCAAGTTAACTGTGTAATAAAGTGACAACAAAAAAACGTTATGGCCATTTGTCGGCGGATAAATCACCACGAAAACAAAGAAAAATTCAGACATTAAAGGGCGTATTATAATGTCTTAATAATAGGTACTTTTTAACCCAACCTTCAAGAGACCCATTGTAGAAGTTTTTTTAATCCTATTCCACTTAAGTCCTATATTGAATGCTTCGTGAATGCTGACCAAAATTCATATTCTAATATTCCTCACAGACGCATTAAGTTAAACTCAAGCATACAGGCTTTAGCGTTACAAATAAACTTAAGTAGAAAATATGGAACGAAAGCACCGCATTTCGTTATATCCAACCTTCGCAGTCGTTTTCTTAGCAGGAACTTTATAATATCTTTCTTTCTTCTTCTTTAATTCTATGTGACTTTGCAACTTTGACAGCTGAGACACCATCAACAGGGAACAGCAGTCGTAAAAGCAGCATGTTTCTTACAAATAGATAAATAGAGATATTCGCATAAGAAGGAAATAGAAGCAAGTTACATATAACTGCTTACTGCCGATTTTCGTCCGAATGGCTGTAAATTTAATGTCGGGAAGAATAGGAAATTCAAATGAATAGCATTGTATTGCAGCAGATCTGGCAATTAAAACACCACCGCCACTGCGATCTAATCGATTTTTTCTGAAAAACTGGAAAGATATATGAAAATCGTGTTGTATAAAACTCAATTTAATTAACGCAAGAAATGCATTATGCAGGAATGTGAAGACAAGAATAGAATTAAAACCGAATTTCAGAAAAAATTAATAAATTAAAAGAGAATATAAAGCCGACAACCTTAGATGCTTTAAGACTATAGTCTTCAATTTATTCTCTGGCTAAATTAATAATAATAATAGTAAGAATAAAATAGAGTAACGGTTTGTTTTTTACGGAAATTCTCCGATAATTCGAACTGGAAGTCACACGTAAAATTTGCTACTTCAAAAAGGCGCAGTCTTAGATAAATTTTTCAAAAAATTTGAATTGTTAGAATGCTCTTCTACGAAAAACGTAAACTAAAAAGAACAGCTTTTAGGGGAACTGTGTCAATTTCCGCGTCAGATTGTACTTAACTGTAATAATAATACCAATTTTTGCAACCTAACGCAAGCACTTTATTTAGATTTAAAATCTGAAAATTAGAAAATATATTTTGAAAAAGATATGGATCGAAGTGAAGATAATGTGCATCTAAAACGTTGCATATCTTGATCTCTTCCTAATAATTTTATTACGGAAATATTGCTAATGAAAAGTCACATTCTATATAATTGATATCGCAAAACTTTCAGAACAGACAAAAAGCCATTAAGTTGATCAAGTTTCTAATCAAATATACGAAACACTTGACGAGCAAAATTTAAGCCCATCATGGAGGAGAATTGTTTGTTTTTATCAATTGTCAGGCGCAGGAAACTGAAATTGATCATGAAACAAATGAAAAAAATAGTTAAGTGTCTTCGCTTAAATTGAAGGAGACAATTTGAATACAACGGAGCGCCATTTATATTTATATATATGTATATAAATTTCGAAACAGAAAGAACTCGATTTATCGATTCGTTGGACACAAGTGTTCAATGAAATCATTACAAACTGAGATCAAACAGCGGAGACTATACTGTGATAACTAAATTACATCATAAAAAATATGTTTGTAAATATATACATACCCGTTATGTTCTCTGTCCATTTGGGGCGAATATGAAAAGAACTCTAAAGGAACTGGGAGTTTCATATGGGTATTCGCGGGCAGCAAGTGGGGAAATAGGAAAAAAAGCAACATCATTTTCTAAAAATTGAAAAACATATTCTTAATTGCGGATGCAAAAGTAGAGTTAAAAACAAAAGCAAGAATGAAGAAATAGAGTTGCAATAAAAGACGATTCTACTCATTTTGCAGATACCCATAAAATGGCATGTAAATTATAGATAAATAAAATGAATTCTTTGGTTATTCAATCAGTTGAGTTGAAAATAGGAAGCAAGTGTGTATTTTGATTATAATTCATGCAAGTAAAGGTAATTATAATATTGTAAAAATATATTTATATATTACTTATTTATTTTCACATTCTCTGCGACTGCCTCAACTTTTCCTTGGCTAGAAGTATTGCATTTGGAACGATTAACCCTTTGAACATTCTACAATCAACTTCAGAACAGAATATCAATTCAATATTTTACTTTTTTAATACTACTAAGCTCATTATCTAATATCCATTTATTTAAATTAGAGCCGATAGCCTGTGGTGCTAGTGCTCAATGTCTCTTTTTTTAGTCTAAGAATTCAATTCATTAGTCTAAAATTAAAATAATAATAATAATAATATTTCTTCTATATTAGATAAGAAAAATTAAGTCCAAATCTCCACTCATCGCCTCATATAGGTGAAGATTCGCAATATGCTACAGGTAAATTTACATTTACCCTTTCTTATTATTATGTATAAATTATTCATTTGCTTTTTCATTTGCAGATTAAAATAACAAGCGCTTTAGCGGAATGCGACATTTCCATAGGCCAATGGTAAGTATGTCGTTATATTTATACGTAAATTTAGTAATTACATTGATGTACCTTTGCAGATATCAAGAAGATCAAAATATTAAGAAAGCGGTACAGCAGCGATCGTCGAATGATATGTTTTATGTATTCTATTTTATTTATATATATTATGTATGAACGGGGCTTAGATCTCTTTATTATTATTATAGATATTATATAAATATTTTATAAATATATTATAGTTTGAAGTTAAGTCTATAATGGTGTAGGCCTACAGGGGAGCCAGCGATTTAAAACAATTGACAACGCGCCTATAACGGTACCTCAAGGATAGCGTGGAAATCCATCTCATAGACTTGCTGAACGCGAAGCGTGTTAATTTGGTTGGAATATTGAAATCATCGATGCGTGGTTGACTATAAAGTCAACCATGCTTGCAAACTATGTCTTTTCTTATAAATTTTTAAGTTCCGGAATGGTTTGCTTTGTCGTACAATGCAATTTGAAGTCGATATATTTGCAGTCTTGTGATCAGCAGAGTGTCATCAACACATGTTCAGATGCTGAAGTAGGGACCGTACAGCAAGAATTATCACTGTAACACTAAGTGACTTGTGGCAAATTAAAGGCCACCAAGGCACTATGGGTTTAGACTTTTCGGCCAGGTCACAAATAAAGATCGTAATACTGTTTCAGAAATGGCCTTCATTCAAACCTACCTCTGCATTTTAAACGATGGAAGATGAACACAACACTACTCAACATCTCATTACATCTTTTCGCATGCTGATTTAACATGCTGCTCTTCACCACTTCTCTCTGTGTCTTGCTAGTTTGTTTTAGTTTGTCTGTATTAAAAGCTATTCGTAATTCTTCGACTTCATGATGGAGCACCATCAACAAATTAAGGAAAATCATCACAACGTACGGCGATAAAATTAATATACTGTTATGAAATTCGCTTTTGTAAGATACAGTCCGTATCACTGGATCCCGGATATTTTATTTAAGAGAAATACACTTCAAAGTTCTTTTATTTATAATTATATTTCTTTAAATACGGGATTATTTACAAATTATTTTTGGTAATACTTTCGACTCAAATATGCTTTTTCTACGCTGCTGTCTTTCACAAATATTCTATTTATATACATTTTTGCCTTCATATTACTACCACCTAATTTTATAGTTTCATTTTTAATTCATTAACCTGCTTTTGTTGGTAACCGTCTTCATCGGCCTGCAGCTGCATGACATGCCTGCGAATATGCACTTTGCTTTTACCTGTCTGCTTTTCCGCTAATTGCCTTCATCGGTCTGCAGCTGCATGACGCCTCGCGAATGTACATTTGGTTGTAAAAAATGACTAGATTTGGGATTTCCGTGACAATACTTTGAATACCAAGTCATATCGGTTTATTGAAGAATGAACAAGCTGATCGAGCGGAGAAGTCTGCTACTTCTGTACCTTAAAAGATGGATAATATCTCGGGAATATTGGACCTTCCAACCAACCAACCAAATGCACTTTCGCAGCGTATCATGCAGCTGCCAGCCGAGGAAAACGAGTACCAGAAAAGCAGGTTAACGAATTAAAAATCAAGCTCTAAAATTAGACACTAGTAAAATGATGGTAAAAATATATATAAATAGAATATTTGTGAAAAGCAGGATTAGAGAAAGGGAATATTTAAGTTGAGCAGTTGAAAGATAGCTAGTCTTGCCAAAAAATAAATTATGAACAATCCTATATAAATAAATAAAAGAACTTTGAAGTGCATTTCTCTTGAACAAAATATCCACGATCTAGTGGTACGAATCTTATAATAGAAAACCGGAAATTTTGTAAAAATACTATCATCAATACTACTTCTTTATTCACCTTCAATTAATTCTAGCATAACATCCAACAAATCTTGAGAAAATCAAGATAGAAAAATTTACGAAAATTCTCCATACAATTGCAACTCATCAATGGGTCTTAAAGAAGTCTTCTTCTCCTATCTGCAATTCTGGACAAATTCTCACAATAAAGCACATTCTTTGCGACTTTCCCTCATTAGAAGTATTGCATTTGGAACAACTAATCCTATGGACATCCTGGAAATCAACTACAGAACAATATTAATACTATGTATTACTTTATTAAAACTAATAGGCTTAATATCTAATTTTAGTCTCTGAAATAGCACCGATAGTGACCAAAAGTGAATGCTGACGAACAACTTGCTCAATGTGCAAATGTAATCCCCATCAAGCATCCCCATCAAGCAAAATGTTCTACAATTTTGTCTTAGGGATGGAATGTAACCATTTTTTAGTTTTTAGTTTCCTAGAAAACCGCTTTTTTGTGCGTTTTTCAGCAGAAAATTTTTGTTAAGAAGTTATATTGTGCATTTTCACAGCTGAGCATTGACAGATGTAAGGATAATATAAAGAAATATTTTCAAATATGTTTATGCAAATTTCAAACGATACGATATCAATCAAAAAAAAAAAAAAATGTAGATGTATTTATAGCGCATGCCTGTACTTCTGTCAAGTAATATTTTGACGAAAAATCCTTTAGAAAGAAGTTCGATAGTACTCTAATATTTGTTTTTACTTTAACTTTGACGTCATTGAACGCGATACTCGCAAGTATTTCATTCGTTTCAATTAAATAAAAGAGTTCTTTTTTCAGTATCGTAAATATTAAAAATGAAGCTAACATTGGGGAATTATAAATATATACTATTCCTGCAATTTATACTGTTATTGGCGGACTTAATGTTCAATTCTTTTACCTATCTCATAACATCGCAAAAATTGAAAACATCAATATTTATATTCTTGCAAGTGTTCGAATTCTTTATTTGCCTTAGTCTTATTTATATATTGAGAATTTATTTCATTTTAGGACGCAAGATTCTTTTATTATTATGGAATATGCATTATTCATCTTTATAGTGCATGCTACGTGTGTTTATGAGGTCAATATTTATATCAAATAAAAAGATGTTTCGGTAAATATTTTTTTTTCAGATTGGTGGTACTCAAATTATTCTGAGAAATTGTAAGTTGTTTTTAGCAGCGATATTAATATATTTTTTGCTGTCGGGTGCACAACAAATGAGTTATATTTATATGATGATGTATCCGAAAACGTATTGGCCTGAAGGGTTAAGAACGTTAACATGTATTCATCGAGCAGGTTAGTAGGCGATGGATGCCTTAAAATGTTTTGTTTTGTCCTATGACATTTAAAAATTTTATTTTTTATATCCATTGCCACAATTTTTCGGTCGTAACGTTCCGAATTATAAATCTTAAAAGTTAGGATGGTTTTCATAGATGCAAGTAATTCTCGACCGTTTAATTTGGGAGTTTGTTCGACTTTACTTCGAGTTTTTTTTGAGTTCAACATTTAAACGTGGAACTGCATTCGCTTGAACAACGTTTGCAAAGTAGGCAAATTGTCTATTACAGTTTTGATTGCGGCAGTTGTACTTGCATTGGGGGTATTTTGCGTCATTATGAAATTGTATCGATAACTGAATAGTTGAACGTTTAATCAAATGCCATCTTGCTAATAGTAAAACACGGAAGTGCAAATTGTGACGAGAATATTGAGAGTTTAGGCGAATGCTTATTGTGACTCAATATTATCGATTACGTACCATTAATAGGATTTGCATATCTTTGCGACGCGTTTGTAAGTTTAAGGGCCAGAAACGAACAAAACTACTTTAATTTAAGGATTAAGCCGAGTAACTTGTATACATAACGTAATAATGATTATAATTTATGTGTCCAACCAGGATTTTCACAATTGGGCAATTGTCACAATCGGTAAACTAAGATCCCCACTTAAATGTTGTCATTTTCATAAAAAAGAGCAACTTACGTCGACGTGTGAATGAACGACAGGGTCTAATCAATATCGACCATTTTAACGACAAGCAGGCTGCTTAAAGTGATATCCCTAGTTTTACTAGACTACAAAATTTTCAAGCTTTGTTTTCTGGAACACCAGAAACCCAACCCGACCTGTAAGTTCTTCACGAGTACAAAGTTGATCATCAACTCTCCGATATCAATTTGTCGTGTGTGTTTGCAAATACAGACATTCTTTTATTATTTTAATTTTTAATTTCGCAAAATTGATGAAGAAAACGAAGCTGGGCACATCACACGTGCCGCATCAATTAAACAATATAGTACACAATATAAAAGAATTGAACATTTCAGTTTTCGTAATTAGTATACGTGAGGCGTTTGTGTAAAAGTTTGACACAAAAATAATTTTGATTAGTTTACCAGAATGTTTGCAATTAATCAAAAATTTTGTGGATCTGGTGGATTTGCTTGAGGCAGCGGATATCCAAAATTCATCCCCTATGGAATGGATCCTTTTATTTACTATAGTTATATATATATATAGTTAAATTGTAATTCCTTTTCTTCCTACAGCTTCTTTATTCTATTATTTTTCAACTAAAAGAACGGCATTAACTTTATCAGATCCACGTTATTACGCTGAAAATATTGATTGGATTGCGGAACAATTTAGTAACAAATAAGAAGCGTAATATCATATTGAAAAAATATATAAATAATTATATAAAAGTTAAAAAAATTCAGATCGCTATAAAAAAAAAAGTTTGCATATATGTAAATAAAAATATCGTTTCAACTTTACTACTAAATAAAGAAATAAATTCCTTTAATAAAATTCAATTCAAACCATCATTAGTATAATAAATAAAATTGCTGTTCTTTGGAGAAAGCAATTTGCAATAATAATAATTCAATTCAGCAATGTTATTTCTGTTAGAGTCACCTTGTGTTCATAAAACAGGACTTACTTACATAGCCTTATAAAAGTGTTTCAGAGTTCTGTCACAACGTTGCAAAAACAATTATGAAAAAAAACTTCTTTATCTCTTATCTGAGTCAGTCACAGCACCAGAATGAGGTTCGGAATATAGTCGGTATTAACTTAACTAAAGATAAAGATGTTAGGGTGACAGCGCCACCTTCACCGCCGCCAACACCTGAGGAAAGAAAAAGCCTCAATCACCTGTAGCGACGAATGATATCACCTAAAAGGAGGCCAATCAATTTACTGTGGATTCCGAGGAATCAACGGAACTGCATCAAACGACTGTGCATTTAGAAATTAAATTAGAAACAGTGGTTTCTGGAAGCTCTCTTAACAGCTTACAACACGATTTGAAAGCAACCAAGAAATGGGACAACGTATCGAACAGTCAGGTTAGTATTAACTTCTTTGATCATAAGTATATCTCGTCGTAAATCGTTGATTTGTCTACAAAGTTTTTTTTGTAATTGCTATCATTTATCAAATCTCAGCAAATCCTTCATCATTTTTCATTCTTCCGAACTTGCCCGTAATCTACAAACGCCGTTTCTCAATATAAAAAAGCTGATTTTTTCTATCGCAAATGCATTGCCACTTCTAAGATCGTAAAAATTTAATACAAGAAACGCTATTACGCATTTGTAGCTTAACAACACTAATGAAAAGGAACAAAAACAAAAAGCGTTACTTAACGGCAATTTTCATTGCAATTGTTCATTTTCGCTATCTCTATTTGTAAGTTTTGATCTGCTCGAAAAGACTGCACAAAAGATGTTATTTCCTAAGAAACAAGAGGAAAAAAATCCTTTTGATGAAAAAAGTCATATTTATTTGAAGTTATTCTTAAGTTATTGTGTTTTAGTGTTTTTAAAAATTCGCTGCGTAAAATTTGAGAATTGTAAATTCAGAAAAATTCCATAAAAGCAAAAAATAAAAAGTTTACACTATAAGTTTAAAATGTCGTTTGTGGAAAAACTAATGGGACTACTGAAACAGAAACAGCAGCTCGCATTTTGTCAAGTGAAGAAAATGGCGTAGGTGCGATGTCAAGTTACGATGGTGATGATATGCAGAAATCAGATAAGCCTGAAAAAACAGAGACGTTCGAAGATAGTTCTAGATCGCCCTCGGCAACAATCATAACATTGGCAATGCATTGTAGTAGTTACCTGGCCTGGATGTATGTAATCAGATATCAACAGGCATGGACATGTTTACGGTAAAGCTCAAATTGATGAATATTTAATTCTGGTATCTGGGCGCTATGTATTTGTTGCAATGTGATCATCTTGTTTATTTCTTCATTCATGAGCATTTAAAGGGTGTGAAGAGTGCAGATCATTTCGAGAGTATGTAACGTTTTAAATATCTAACCTTTGCACAGATGTAATTATTTTCTTATTAATACCATGAACCTAACGCATGTTTTCCGGCCTGGCTCGTCGGATGGGTTGCGTAAACATAAAATAGACTCATGATAAGTTTCTGTTTCGCTACAAATTTTTAAAATAACATACTTACTATTAATTTTGAAAATTTTCCCGGTTAAATACAACTCTAAGCCCTGTCCATACTACTTCTCCCTCGCCCTTCAGTCACACCCAGGAAGTCTTACCAGTATTTTTTATATTAATAATAATAGCACATTTTTATTTTTCAAAGAAAGAAAAAGAAAGAGTTATAACAAACAGAATTTATAGGTAGATATTATTATTCTAATTTATAAATTAAGATACTCATTTCAAGGTCTATCTATCACAATTTGTAGGATATTTAAAAATTATTTATAACTAACAATGGATATACAGAATTCATTCAAAATAAAGGGAAAGTGTAGTTTATTTTAATTTAACAATTTACAAGAAACTTACCAAATCTAACAACAAATTATCAATTAACAAATTATCAATTTTAAATTTTTTGAATATTATTAAGACAAAAATAATACAAAAAAAAAAATGTCAATTATTGATTCGACGCCTCAGGGACACCACGCGCAAACCCAAGTTAAGTAAAAGGGTGTGAAAAGGAGTGTTCTTTTACACGAATTATTGATCTTTTCGTGTTTTTCACATTCTTTTACATTAGCTTGCTAATTTTTTAGCTTTGAGCTTTCGTGTCCTTTTTTAAATGTCACAGTACTCAATAATGTACGAAGAATTTGTTTGTCGTTTTTTTTTTTAAATTAGAACACTTCTTATTGTTTCCTTTTTTAACATTATTCGCTAACTTTTCTTTAATTTCAATGTATTCGCTTTTTTTTTTTTTTTAATATAAATGTCTCTCGTATAACATCCGCAGCCGACCAACGATTTAGCTAAATCAATTTACACCTTTTTGAAGTTTTTTTTCTTCATATGCTTTTCTTTTGCTTAAAAAAAGTTCCTCTCATTTTTCCTATTTTTTCCTAATTTTAAAACATGTATTTGCGATAATTATCCGCACAGGCTTGTTTCACTTTTTATGGTCCTAGCAACCTAGCGATCGTTGACTCCTGCACTCTGTAGTATACGTTCTCACATTCCACATTTTCCATTATTTTCTTCGTTAAAATCCTCTTCAAGGGGATTTCCAACTTTTTCACGAAAAAAACTCAATTTCCGTTCCCAAAAAAAAAACATTTTTTTTCGTTCTTTCTCAAAAGAAAACCAATCAATTACTCCCCTTTTTTATTGACAAAAAACCTACAGTGTCTATTACGAGTAATCGACGAAATAATAATCTAACCAATATACCTTCAAACAAGATAAGATGTATTTACTTTTCCAAGTGAATTGTCGTGTGTGCATCTGTATATATTACGTTTTCGTTTTACCTATAAATAAACGTATATTCTATGCGACTTCTAAAGTAATTTCAAGGCTTTGATTTTTGTTATAAGACAAATAAGCGTATTGTGAGTAAAATCGCAGAGAGTGAGTTGTAGATCACATTCAATTTTTTTCTTTGTTATTCTAGTGACCTAACAATTTTATATCTTATGGCAAAGTTGATGTCGGGATGCTTTTCTATGGCAATCTTTTCGGAATGCCAATATTGATACAATGTCAACAAGGCTACAACATAATATAACTTGTCGCTTTGATAAAATTAAATAAATTGATATTAAGTTCTCTCAAGATTTGCGTAAGATTAGATGGTACGAATACAAATCTTTGAATGTAGGGAATTTGTAATCATAAACGAACAATTTATTAAATCCTAAGAAAGTAACGAAATCGAACAAACATATCAGAAAGATTAAACGTTGGACCGTGGTGTTAAAAGAGAGGAGTTGAGAAGAAACGATGAAGTTTAGTTATTTAACTAAGTTACTGTAAATAATTTTTTTTCGTAAAAAGGCTTTCTGAAAATTATAAGTAATCTCGACGCTATTTTAATACTCGAACAAACGCGTAAAATTGGTACAAGATTTTGCGTACAGAATAAGATGTTTTTTCGCAACTATTTCCTTGCTTTCAAAAATTATTAATTTGGATTTCGTAATTTCAAAAAAGAATTAATGTGTCTATCTCTAATTTAAGTGCCTGATTTCTATTTTTATGATTTTGAAAGTTCCTGCAAGAGGTTACTATTTCCACTAAAAAGTTTATATTTACAGAGCAACATAGTTCTTATTCGGCTTTTGGTGGAAATTATGATGATTTTTATAGATGTGTAGTAAATTTTTTTACTATGTTGGATGAGTGCAATATTAGGCCGTTCTAATGGACGGCAGAGTAGTAGTACCTTTAATATTTTAAATGTTAATAACGAAAAAAATCTGTCACATACACACTTTACAAAAACAAAGTAAGGATTACATTAGATTGGAAGAATTATAACAAACTTTAATAATTACATTAAAGTCCATGTATTAGAAGCGTTATTTTGAAAAGTACTTATTTAACATGCAAGGCATTGCTAATAAATTAATCAATCATATGAAACTGCGAAATTTGAAAAAAAAACAAAGTAAATATTCGGGCGAATCATGTGTTTTAAACAATGGCTATCAAAGGCCAACAACCATTTGGTTGCGCAATACCATAATCAGCTGTTTTCCCAAGAAGAAATATTAAATTATTTAGGAAAAGAATCATTTCTTTTTTTTTTTTTAACAGGACGGGAGCATACAGCGCAGTTGCTTCCTAAGCAATTTTGAAAAATAATATGACCGCAACGGCTTAAATGCAGTTGCAACGTACCTTCATATTTTCCAAAACATTTGTTACAAGAAAACGCCTATAGAATTGTTTGGCAAGAACAAAGAAACCATTCGACAATTTACGGCTGAACGCTTCTTAAGCAATAGAAATGGAGGAGTATTACCGTTATGTCAATTACATGGTTGAAAGTTTTTGGTGCAATGAATTTATAAACTAAGCACCAGATTAGATTATTTGCTTTAGTATGTACAAAGGTGAGTGTGTATGTTAATACATGTTCATTTCTCATTTGAGAAAATCTCCCCCTAATGCATGGCGCATTAGGTTTGATTAGGCGCACATCACTAGGTATATGCTCCTTGCTTGATCTCACTGTTGAAATTAATATTATATCGCGTTCGTAAAAAAAATCAAGGGAAACTAACACTAATACTAATTCCAACATTAGTGTAATTTTACGAAAGTTATACCTCTCCTTGGAACTCCTCTACAGTACCAATTTTAGGCATTGCTACGTCGGCATCAAAAAAAAGTTCGCGCAAATGTTCAACTTGTTTTATGTACGGTGTTATGCCAATGGGTTGCGGTTTACGATACAAGTCCTACGATACAATTTAACTGTCATTAGGAAAACCTTCAAAAAAGAAATAAATGTTATGAAATACTAAATAGAAGGGATTGTGCTTTTAAACTAAATACAACTTACGAACTTCGCTTCGTAAGGATTATACCACGACCGCGAGTGTTTTTTTCTTCATATCTTCACTACGTATTCCGTGGAAGAATATGCCAAATGCTTCGGGTCGTTTTGGTGATTGCGGCAGTAAGTGGTCAAGTTGCTTTAGCATTTCCGCTTCACTAGAATTCTCTCTTATCGTTGGTATCAACAGTTCATTATAAGCATTCACTATAGAGGGCAACGCCCGGTAATTGTAGAGTAAATTTGTAACCAGGCGAGTCAAAACCACATGTAAGGGAAATCTATCATCATCATTTCTTAAGTATGGAGGACGCGAAAGAATTCTCTGCAGAAATGATTGCGAAAAACCGCGTTGAAGAGCATATTCGTTTATAACGGCTGCTTGCAGTTGATAGGGCTATCCAGCAAGGATTACCCGGCCACGCTCTCTTGATACTTGAGCAACAGCAAGCATCATTTCAGGTTCTGTGCACTGGCTAGCTTCATCAATTAGCAAATGCGCAAAATGATTGGGTTGAAAACGCATTTCCAAAAAATTGCCAAGTGTATCGCAAGTACCAATTATTAGTCGATGGTGCCCTAAAAACCTCCTTTGACATCTTAGTTTGTGTCCGGACTTATTCACAATGATATCATCTTCAGAGTTGTCATCTACGCCAGTATCCCAGTATTTGTCCCCCATTGCGCAATACGGCCATAAATGCGCTGATATAGGTTCTTCTTTGAACTCCTTATGGGATACTACACGTATAAGGTCGCCTATTTTGAGTACAGCGGATTCGATTAAACACGTCGTTATTAAATCAGCAGAACTATTAGAAGGTGTGCCTACAAGCAGGCGTTCACTGGGTATCAATTTAAAAATTTGCAAAATGGTCTTCAGTAGCGTTGCAGTTTTTCCTGTGCCGGGGGGTCCGAAAATGACGTATGAAATGCATAAAAAACTGCAAACAGCATGTATGTAACAATTAATTATATTCCTTAATTTGTTGTGTTAGTAAAACAGATTACTTTGAAAACAGAACAGTAGAATATGCATTAAAGCATTTAGTGGCAAACGAAAAGGAAAAAAAAAACAGAAAAAACAAAAATTTCACAGTTAAAGAAAAATTTATAAAATTCTTTTAAAATGGATTTTTTTTTTTTGAATAAAATAGATCAACTTGAAAAAAAAAGACGAAAGAAGGAAAATTAAATGTATTAACAAACTTGGAAAAGAGAAAAAAACTAGTTACGGTTCAAGCCAAAGTGTAGCTGAAACTTTTTTAAGAATATTAAGAAGAGAAACGAAAATGAAATCAAGGCCTGCTAGTAAAATATACACAAATATTACTATAGATATGCAAAACTTTTATGCAAATAATCGCGTTAAATACCAAAATGTTGATAAGCAAAATTTAACTAAAAGGAAGAAACAACAACGATTAGAAGACCAAGGAAACGCGTTAAGGTGGCGTTGAAAAATGGCAGCGTGCATTAAGGTGAGCTTCAAGAAGAAAAAAAAATGTAAAGATTCCACACTATTTTTGGGTTCTGTTAAAAAAAAAAAAACAAAATGAAGCAAATGAAAGACTAATAAAGGTTAGAAGTGTGAGTTAACATGGAGTGTTTGGTTTCGCAATTTATAATCGGATGTCATGCATACCTTTTTTTTTGTTGAAGATGTCGTTTTCGGTTGGAGTACTTTGTGTGTACATAAAAATAAGTTAAATGTACATACCCTTATGTACACCTAGCAACAAATAAATGAACATTTTGTTATATATGTAGAAGCCCGTATTGCATTAACGAAAGGCAAAATTGAAATAAAACAAAAGCAAATAAATGAAAAGGCATCTAATGTTAAGAAATGTGTAAAAGTCAAAATTTATAATAAAATTTATAATAAATCAATAAACAGTGAAAATAAAATATTCGTAGTTTTTTTATTGCTACGGTTTGCTAGAAGCACGTATGTAAAACGGAAAACAAACCTATCAGTGAAATTGCCCATAAACCGAATCGAAATGTAAAGAATTGAAACATCCCAAAGAAGATAACTTACTCAAGGTGAAAACTAGGAACATTCGTAACGTTTGAAAGAATTGCTAAGGAATGGATTTTCAAATAAATGTGTAAAAACTCGGTTTAACCAAAGGATAGTTTTGAAAGGAGAAAGGAGAAAAACGCAGCGGTTCTTTTCATTGGGACAAAATGCGGTAAGGGCTGGCGCTGCCACGAGATAAGGAGGATCGTTTTGCTACTGCATCCTGCCTCAGGTATTCTTAGGTAAGAATTAGGTTAAGTCCAAATGTGCGGCTAGCCGCACCCGCTACCGCGGTAGTAGGAGTGCGATTAGGCGGTGCACATGAGAGAGATTTTAGGGAGACATGGGACACGTACAGACGGACTAAGGAGAGAACAACGGATGGCGTACAGGGCAGACGGCATAACTAGCTAGCGTAAGTGCAAGTTTCTTTTAGCTATTACCTTATTACAGCTAATGTTTCTTTCGGTGATGCGGAATCGCGGGTCAAGAGTAACCGCTCTACCTTAGAAGAGCTAGGCCGCATCTCGTACAGCACACTACAGCTTTTGACCATAATTGCCAAAGTATTCTGTCGTTGTTTTTGTCCTAAACCGATGTAGACACCGTCCTTGGGGCGGAGACTCATTACGAAAGCTGCTTCATTTCCATTGTCGGAAAAGTCGAAAATCAAAGCAATCGGTAAATTGCCCTAAGAACATTTAGCAACTAATTATAAAAACCATAATGAGAGGAAGGGAAAAAAATACCGCCTAAGAAAAGATAGGGGAACAGTCTAGATGGTCAACGCTGGAAAACAAAGGAAATGAAGCAAATGAAGTTATAGACTACAAGATCTATAAAGAAGGATAATACGACGCGAATGACATGCAGAAGGAGAAGAAAAAATTCTACCAATTAGTCAGAGCAATAGACTGCAAATATATTGGTGAAGTAATTAAAACTTTGTTAGTTCTCTTTTACTTACTATTATTTGCTGCCTAGCTTTATAAACACCATTTATGGTGCCGGTTATATTCACTTGAGATTTCTTCAAGGGTTGTATGTTCACATCATTTAAATCAGGAAGCAGGGAATAGATAAGAAAATAAAATAATCGGTAAATTTGATATAATGCAAGTGTCAGAATTGAAAGCTTATTTTCAACTAATTGGAGAGAATAGACGCTAAGGGCGTCACATCTTCAATTCTGGCAAGTCTGGTAATTTTGAATGCAATATAAAAAAAAAAATTTTTTTTTTTTTTTTTACTGTTGTAGCAGAACGCGTTCTTGTAGGCCAAATGTTCAATTAAATTTTATGATTGAAGTTGATCAATACATAATAACGAGCGAGATCGCAGAAAAAGGTAATTCATCCAACGCATGACTTAAAAGAGATTCGTTCATTACAACGGATTAATATCTGCAATATGCTGTTAAACGCAAGGAAAGTGATCCGCATCTGAGAAGAATTGTAACTAATGATGAAACAGGTTTATGTCTGCCGTCATATCTCAAAAAAAAAAAAAGTTTATTCCATGAATAAAATTCTTGTGCACATGATATTAGAAATTGCAGAAAATTTGAAAGTTGAAAATAAATTTGCTTGAAAAATTCTAAACTAAACAGCTTAGCGGCGCTGCGATTCACGCAATAGCAATGTTCTAAGCATGTTCTGTTCACGAGAAAGAGGCATTTGTTGAGCAACATTCGTACAATGTATATTTGTCAAAATGTTTTCAATCATCTTCTATAGCTTTTCCCATCTTTCTGGCAAGATGTCGATACCATCTCGGAAGGATGGTATTGATTTGGCAGCGATGCAATTTCCTCATTTCTTAAATTCATTGTAGCCGCTTGCCACCCATGCCAAGCAACATTGATCTGATTAAGTGGTATTCAGAAGGCGCTATGTCTGGTGAGTACGCTGCGGGCGGCAGAACTTTCCATTCGAGCTGCAACAGTGTATCCTTGACAACTCTTCCAACGTATGGCCGAGCCATCGATATCGTGGAAGAGAATTAGTTTCTTTTCCAGCAATACATCGATCAGTTTGTTTAATTGTTGTTGGTAGACATCTCTCGTAACACTTTCCTTTGGGTTTAGCAGCTCGTAATACACTGTATATTGCTGATGGATCATGTACGCAGGGGACTGTCGCTGTGATCATCGCCTTGTTTTTTTCGGAAGACAATTGCTTATCGTTAAGAGGCTAATTATGTACGATTGTCGCCAGCTTTCCAATCCTTTCTCTTAAATTTTCCATTACAATGCATTAATAACTGAGGGAGTCGGAAAAATGCCAGAAAGAGTTTATATAAATTTTTTTAAAAATTTTATAAATTTTTTATTATAAATTTTTCTCAACGATTTTCCATCAAAAGTAATGTTAACTGTTCGGTTACAACATATTGTTAGTTATTAATTCATATAAATGGTGAATACATTATTATATTAAACTTTCTCTTGCAATCCTTTTTACCAAGTTTTTTGTTCTTTTATGCTCGTATATAAACAAATAAAAAGAAAATCTAGTACGTAAAAAGTTTTCTTTTAATCAAAACAATTCAGTATTTAATTAAGTTTTATGTAAATTTTTGTTCGAGTTGCAACTTTAAAACTCATGTACATCTTTAAGATTGTTATGTTCATAAATTTCGTGCCAGCAATTCTCTAACTTGTTCACTTTACCCAACGGCTATATACCTGGCAAGACTTATAATGGCAAGCTTTAATATGGAACTTTAAACAAAATATAGCAAAAAAATAACCGCATAGAGGTATTCTTTCTCTTATAGTACTGTTTTTGGGTTCACGCACTCATATGAAAGTGCAACATTTTACGCATTTCACAATAACCGTCGAAGCTCACGCAGGCGCCCGACGTCCCGTACCGGCCACACCGAAACGGTTCGGAGGTTTTTCAATTGTTTAGCGATGGTTTGGCGAAGTTCAGCGATTGTTGTGTAAATAACAGCTCCGAAGCCGATGCTTTACCGAAAACAGAAGTGCAATTTATGTAGGTTGCTCCTGCCGCGGGTTCGGGTTGTGTATCTCTCTCGGCCGTGGTTTGCGAAAGACCGCATTCTTGGTTCTCCGATGACGGCCAACTGAGTCAAATAATTTGTGAAAAGGGACCTGATTCTAACACTGCCTCGCGTGACACTTCTCAGTGTTTACACTCTGACATAGTGTGGTATATCGATTAACGCCGATGTTATGGGGCTAGAACGAGCTAAAATGGCAGGTATTCCAACTGCTGTTATATCACATATTTCACATCGCGTGATGAATTCGACGCTGAAGAGACTATGCATTTGCAAAAGGCTAAGGCAGACTTTCTATGGTTGGCTGGTTTTATGCGAGTACTTAGCGAATCACTTGTTAAGCAATGGAGACGAAAACTGTTAAATATTCATCCTTTACCGCTGCCCAAACATCCGAGATTGCATATTCAAAAGAAGGCCATAGATGCAGGTGACGAGGAATCAGGACGTATGGTGCATTTTGTTGATGAGGTAATGAGCATTCGTTCTATAAGTTTGTTTTCAACTAATCAGATATTCTTGTGGACAGCGCATACATAAAGCCGAATACTATGCATATCCCCGCGCCCTGCATTTCGTGGTAACTGGCAGAGTCAGCATGGGAAAAGATGGTAACATTTGGAGAATTTGAGAATAAAACGACGGTAAAATGTTTTTCTCTTTATTTAAATTATATAAAAAATCATTTCAACAATAAAATTTTATTTTTACGATTCATATCGCTTAAAAGAATGAACCTAAGAAACCAAAAACTGTTTGGTACTTCTTTCGATTTTATAGTTACATCTTTTCCAACATTTCCGGATAGGCGTTCCTGATTTTTAGGTAAATCGGGATCTTTTAAAATATCTTCAGATAAATTATACATGTTTACACGAAAAAAGTGGTTGGCACTATTGTTTTACTTCCTCCTTTTTTAAAATCGTCTCCGAGGGTTTCACTTGCTTGTCTGTTAGAGGGTATTCACAGAAATATATTCTTTCCTGTTTTATATCTTGTTGCAATGTAACCCATTGTGAAAAGTCATTGTCCAGTAAAATCTTATTAAGCTTACGGCTGGTGAAGTCCAAGTAAGGATTTTGTATTTGCGCATTAAACAACGGTTTTCCAGCATTTCTAAGATTATTAAAATCCCCTTTAGGGGTAGCTTCTTGTACGTAAGCTTCTACTACACGATCAAAGCCGTGTTTAGCTTTATAAAGATGGTTTCTAGCAAAAAAGCCTCCTTTTTTCAAGAGAGCTTTTTCGTCAGCTTGAGACTTATCCATACGATATTTTAAAACATTTTCCTGTGCTTTCATAGCCTTTATTTGCTGATACTGTTTTTGACTCTGAAATATATATCTCACACCGTATCCATCGTAAACTAAATAAATAAATACTGACGACGTTGGGGAGAAAACAAAAAATCAGTAAAGTGGAAGTTGAAAGGTGTGCTGTCTTCCTGAATTTTAGAGGCTGTCTTTGGTTGATCATGTACTGAATTAATAACAAGCATCCAGGTTTGCTAAAATGATTATGTTTGTCCAAAGAAATGCTGACAATGCCTTCTTTTTATAAGTATCACATAGGTATGAGTTTGCTATTGTTTACTATTGTTCACCATAAGACAGAATAATACCAAAGATATTAAGACATTAATAAATTTGAATAACTTCAGTCAATTACAGAAGCAGCTTGCTGCGATAAAAGCGCAAGTGGAATCATTTCAAAAATCGCCTAAATGATAATGAAATGCAACAGAAAGGAATTGAAAGTCAAACCGCGGAGGAGTACGAAAAAAAAACTTTATTTGAAGAACAAGAAGCAACGGAAGAAGAAATTTCAGATGCAGAACAAAGAAACGAAATTGACGATTTGGAAAGTAAAGAAGATGAAGAACACTATTCAAATGCTGATGACGATTCAGTTAACAGTGATTGAAGTGAGAAGGAAGTGGTAGCTGTTGAAGATGACAACGGGGAGAAAACATTTCTGACTGGTTTCTTCGGAAATTGCGTCTCGGTCGTTTCCCACGTTTCATGGTCTGCAATGAAATTGCCCTGTTCATCTTACAGCATATATTTATGCCGTTAAACCATGTTAAGGGACACGAGAAATATAACAACTCATTTACGTATTTAACGACAGCTACGGGCATCAGCAATTGCTTCCGAGACAAATATGGCATATTCGTTTGATCCTTCGCAACCAAATCCTTTACTCTTGCGCCCCGTATTTGAAAATAGGATGCCTTATTTCAACAGACTCTCTGTTTTCGGATATAAAACTTTTGCCCACTGACTTGAAACTGTATTTCTTAGCTATTGTCTATTGGTTGCATAGATCGTCGCACGTTGACTTTAATCATTTATATGCACTGATAATTTTTTTGGTGGTTTTGAGAACTATAGATATGACTATTTCTCCGGTAGGTAATATAAGGCTCTTTCATAAAGGTTTTTGTAACCTGAAAAAAGAAGTAAAAGCTCTATCAGTACCTGAGCGCCAAAATCGGACTGCTATCTGGTGCAAAAAGGACTATTGTAGCATTTCTTCATACCCGAGATCGTCAAAAAAAAAAAAATTCATACTCCTTTTTAGTTTTACATGCATATGCCGACTTTCAATCGGTTGCATTTCAATTACACACTCTAAATGCTTTGTTAGATTTTCCTTACCTGGCGCTAAAAATTGAACAGTTTTATTGTGGTGTGCTCCTTTACAGTTTATACAGTTTATTAAAATCTTACCCAGTCTTAAACAGTCTTAAACACTTCTAAACACTTTGAAAAAATAGCGGAACTAAACACAGAAACCATATAAAGCCTCATTAAACAGTCTTAAACACTTCTAAACACTTTGAACAAATAGCGGAATTCAACATAGAAACCATATAAAATCTTATTAAACAGTCTTAAACAGTCTTAAACAGTCTTAAACGCTTTTAAACACTTTGACAAAATAGCGGAAATCAACATTAAAACCACACCCCCCACATAGAATCAAAGCCGAATATTTAAAGAATGAAATGGGAAAAAGTCAATTTATAAACTAATACGATAGCGCTTATTTGACCTTAGGAAATCTAGCCTAGCTTTTCATGTATAGATTTCAATGCGCATGATTTATAATTTAAACAAAGTCGACCAAAAATTATCTAAAAAAATGTCCCTTATTTCTAGAATAATCAATAATATCTAAGTAAGGGCGTTTGTATAAATATCAAATAATATCAAAATATAAAAAACAATGTATTACAATTCATTTTTTTAATAATAATATTGCGGCGGTGAAAAGCACATTCCACGTTGGATCCTTCAAAGTCACTACTTTTCAGATTTTTGTTTAGTATAGCGAAAATCTGCGAGTTCAATACTTGAAAGCGTCTCATACGGTCTACCATACGTTTAAGTTTCTGCATAATTTTAATGAATAATTCAGTAAGTATGGAAAATTAAGTAACTATTTAAAGACTAACTCTTACAATTCCGTTGACATCCTCATCTCAGCGGCACGCTGCACTCTCAAGATGTGATAACAAAAGTCCAAAACTTCAAAACGCGTTTGTGATGCACATAAAGCTATTAAAACTTTCCAACTTTATTTTCAATATTTTGTGCTATTCATTACTATCACTGTACTCTTGGTTAGCGGGATTAATAGTATTTGCAAAGCATTCATTACTGACAACTGGCTCATCTTTATGTTCATCCTCATATCTTTCTCTTTGTGCAAAAAAAATTTTGCAATTTCTTCTTTATTGCTTTATACGTTTTTAAAAGTGTTCAAATTTATTACAATATATTGAACTTTTTGTGTTTTTATTGCTAAAACTGATCATCGCGGATACCGTACATGTTTCCATTAAATCAAAAAAAAAAAAGAAAAAGTTGAAAACATTTGACATTATCCTCAGTAGTTTCCCAAACCTTTTCAAGTGAGTGGTTATTTCACAAATAAGTAAATAATAGACAACCATTAAGTATAATTCACCAAATAACCAAATAATAGCACAAGGCACAAATTCACCAAATTAAATGACGATGGAAAAATCCGCTCTCCTACAGGAAGAATTATTTTGTCTTTTGACCGCTATCGACTACCGGCAACGGTTGATTTAGCTTGGTACAGATATAAAGTAGAACTCTACATTTCAAATCCCATGAGGTGTAAAAACTGCCAACGCCTGGGCCATACGGCAAAAAGATGCACCAGTACACCATCTTGTGCTAACTGTGGTCTTTTTCCACATGCATAAAACTGTATGAGTAGCTTCTGCTTAAATTGCAACGATCAACACTCTGCGTTAGACAAACATTGCCCACGTTTTATACAAATGCGTGAAATTCTAAAATCGAAACAGAAAATTACTGTAGCATGGGTGAAGCGCGACGCAAATACCGCGAAAGAAATCCATCTGTAGCCCAAGGAATTGGAAAAAGTAATACCTACGCTGCTGTTGCCTCGCAAATCGTGCCTAGTAAGCCTTTAACTCCAACTCCCTCTAATGAAAAACGTGTTCCACCATTAACCAAAAATTATATTGCGAAAGCAGTTACATCAACCGCCAAAGATAATATTGAAAAAACCAAAGCAACACCAAATATTGAAAAAATTAAAACAACAACATATATACAAAACTCCAGCTCTCAACTTTACTGAACAAATTACAAGTGGTAATGAATCCATTCTTTCATCCATTAATCAACCTTCAACTTCAAATTATTCACGTTCGTCCACTCGTTGCGCTTCAAATGTACCAAACCACCTAAGTGCAGATTATTCAGCTGGTAAGAATAAATCATTCACGAAAAATTCCTAAAGCGACCTTCTCGACGGAGACGATGACATGTCAACTTAATCTTAATTCCACTCTTTAATCTAACCTTTTTACCGCTTCAAGGAACCCATTGTAGAAGCTTTTTAATCCTATTCCACCCAAATCATATACTGGATACTTCACGAATGCTGATCAAAATTCATATTCCAAACAAGGAGTAGGTGTTTTTATAAAATCAAGTATACCTCACAAACGCATAAATTTAAGCTCAAATATACAAGCCGTAGCGATACAAATAATGTTAAATATAAAATTTACAGTGCTTTCGCTCTATATCCCACCTTCGCAATCGTTTTCTCAGCAAGATCTCCGTAATTATTCTCCGTATTGCTATTATGTCTAAAGTGATTCGCACGGCTGTTCATCTTTCTATTCCTCAATCCAACACCTCTTTTAAAGGAGCTAGGGTTCCTTGGTGGAACAACACGCTTTCGTTTTTGAGGAAAAATAAAATGGATCTATGGCACCGCTTTAAGAGATGTCCTGATCAGGATCATTTGTTATTATATAAAAAGGCCAATGCTCTATTCAGGAAGGAACTACGAAATTCAAAGGCACTTAATTTCGAACTTTTTTCGAGAGGAATTCACAGAAATACATCAATGAAAGTTGTCTGGAACAAAATCAACAGACTTAATGGGACTTCAAACCTGAACGAAATTTCTGCCATCTGCACTCCCAATGGAACTTTAACTGACGCAGATGAGATTTCTAATTACTTTGGAAAAGTGTGGTGTGAATACTCCTCTGACAGCAACTTCTCCAGTGCTTTCATCGAAAATAAAAGGACTCCAATACCTCTTTCAAATAATATCGATAGATGTGCCATGTTCCTGGAAAATTTGCGTATCTACCTCAGAACTTGGAAGTTGTCTCTCCAATTTGAAGGGGAAGACACCTGGTCTAGACCGCATCTCATACGAAATGATCAGTGCTATGCCTAAGTCTAGTAAAAAGAAATTACTGGACCTATATAATACGGTATTTATGACTGGTCATATACCCTACATGTGGAAACTGGCAACAGTTGTTCCAATTTCAAAGTCAAAAAATGTCTCCATCGCATCTGATTATCGCCCAATTTCTCTTTTATCTTGCCTCTCTAAGGTTTTAGAGAAGATTATGGCATCTAGATTATCTTGGTTTCTTGAGTCCAAGAACCTGATAACAAAGCAACAAGTTGGCTTCAAGCGGGGTAGAGGGTGCATCGACGCTCTGTTACATATTGATTATTTTACAAGCAAAGCAACTTCCGAACAAAACCATCTAACAATTCTTTCAATTGATTTCGAAAAAGCATTTGACAAAGCATTTGGTCTTCATGTTATTTTAAGACTCTTGGAATAATGGAATGTTGGACCCAAATTCTTCAACTACATCAAATCATTCATGTCGCATCGGCGGTTTAAAGTTAGAATCAACAATCATGTCTCTGATTCCTTTGCGCTAATGAATGGCATTCCATACCAAGAGTGGAACATTGCCTCTACGCATACGATGTATACATATTTACAAAATAAAAAGATAGCACGAAGGCAATCAACATCCTCGAATCTATTGGACGAGAGATCTCCGCATGGGCAAACTCGTCGGGACTAAAATTTCCATACAAAAATCTAAAAAAATGCACATTTGTCGAAAGCAGATTTGCGATGCAGGAAATGTACTCTGGATATTAATGACTTACCAGTACTAAATGTGCCGACATTGCATATTCTCAGGCTCACTTTTTCCAACAAATATCGTTGGAAAGCACACTGTCTGCGGTTAGAAAACTCTATTTTAACAAGGGTGAATTTCATACAGTACATTGCTTGGAGAAGCCATGCGCGTGTTAACACTATTGCTTATCTTACCAAACTGCTTGTGTTAAGCAAGATTGACTATGCTTTGATAATTTATGGCAATAGCTGCAAATCCAATATTAACATCCTTGAACCGGTCCACCACCAAACAGTCAGAGCATGTTGTTATGCTTTTCGGACGACGCCCATAAATAATATTATAATCGAAACTGGTCTCCCAGCTTTAGAAAATAGACTTTAAGAGCTAAAAGCTGAAATAGTCCCCAAGCTTCTTAATTCAAACAAATCCATTCTCGGTGATGACGTGAGAAAGACTATTATTGCGGAGAAAATTCCAAAGTCACCATCTGCAATTGACTATTGTTTGTACGTCGCAAAGGAATTGAACATTCCCTTAAAAAATTTTCCGCTCTTTTGGTGTTAAACCTCCATGGATTTTGAAAGACTACTCTTTTGACATTTCGCTGTCTATGCACAAGAAAGAAAATACTCCAAATTATGTCTTCAGGAATCTAATAGCTGAAAAAACCCAAATATTGGGAAGTACTGGTTGGAATCTTTTATACACAGACGGCTCAAAATCTTCTGGTCTGCCTCCTGCTTGTGCCGTGGCTGACGCTACAGGACGAGTTCTTCTCAAACACATATTTCACGAAAGCACTTCAACTTTCATAACCGAAGCCAGAGCTATCTTTCACGCTGCCGACCTTGCCCTTAAAAACAAACTCAAAACCTTCATTGTTACCGACAGTTTGTCTGTATTGCAAGCTATTCGGAATCCTTCGACTTCGAGATGGAGCACCATCAACAAATAAAGGAATATAATTACTACACCCGACGGAAAAATTAAAATGTTATGGATACCAAGTCACATCGGTTTACTGGGAAATGAGCAGGCTGATCGAGCGGCAAAGTATGCTGCTTCTGCTCCTCTAATTATGGATGATGTCATGGAAATGTTGGATCTTCAAAGATACATTGGAAGAAAAGCCAAAGAGAAAATTGCAGAAGAAAATTTACAATACCATCATCAACACTACTCTTCCATTAACCCTCAATTAATATCCTTTATATCCAACTAATGTTGAGAAAATGAAGATCCAAACATTTTCGAGAATTCGCCTTGGTCATACAATTGCAACTCACCAATGGATCTTGAAGAAGTCTTCCTCCCCAATCTGCAGTTGTGGACAAACTCTCACCATAAAGCACATTCTCTGCGACTGCCTTAACTTTTGCTTGGCTAGAAGTATTGCATTTGGACATTCTACAATCAGCTTCAGAACAGAATATTAATTCAATATATTACTTTTTTAATACTACTAAGCTCATTATCTAATATCCATTTATTTAAATTAGAGCCGATAGTCTGTGGTGCTAGTGCTCAATGTCCTTTTTTTAGTCTAAGAATTTATTTCATTAGTCTAAAATTATAATAATAATAAATACATCTGCATACTATTGTAAGAACATGTATGCAGAACAGAGACAAAACTTTTAAGAATAACCACCAACACAATCAGAAAATTTCTTGTGTCCTTTTTTTTTTTTCTTTGCATATTTGAAAGTTGGGACTTTTTATTATTCATGCCCGTCGGGGATATTTTTCATGGTAGAGGATATTTACGAATCTATTTAAATGACAAATCTGACTGTAGCGAAACAAATAAAACCAAGAAGTAATTTATATATACAAACATTTGCATTATTGAAAACAGCTCTGTGATTTCTATGTCAACAAATGGAAATTCTTATTAGTAAAGGGAAAACCAGATGGCGGCAATTCAGATTCATTTCACAATACAGAAGAGGTTGTATGAAGTGGAAGGAATAAAAAAAGTTTAAGAAAGAATTTTTTTAAAAAGTGATATAGAAAAATCTGTGCCTGAATTTTAGTAATTTTCAGAGCGGACTGAATTTTGGTATCTTTGTGCATACTACTGTCAAGTACGATTTTTTACACCAATGATAAATCGAATCGTTTTTTTAATATTATTTTTTTTTTTAATTTCTCCACCTTATGGAGCGATTTATCTGTACTTTTCGATATTGGTGGAATATTCGGTGCTATTGTTGCCGGTTTAATTTCTGATTTAATAGGCATATCTGCAACCACATTGAAATGTTGTTCATCGCTGCTCGTGTTGTAAGTTCTTTCTCCTAATATGAGAAATCTAAGAATAAATATATATCTGATAATTGATTGACTTTGGTAATTTTCAGATTGGACTGAATTTGGTAATTTTCACACAGGACTGAATTTGTTTAGATTGAAAGAAAAATTTATTTTACTTTATCTTTATTTATTTATTCCACTTATACAAGAAACTCAACTAAAACAAATTGGCAGCCGAGGTCAATTGACTCTTAGAGTAAATCTTAAATTCATTAATATTAAAACTTAGTAAAAGTACAATAAAACAAGTAAGAAGGAAAAAAAAAAGAAAAAAAGCATGTACACAACTAGCATAGAGCCACACCCACAACCGGTACAGGACCAAATTCCAAATGAAGCCCTAAGGCATCGCAAACAGGCAGAAGCCTGGCAACCAATAATAGTTAACAACAACTCTCACATCGGAACGACTTTTTAAAGTTAAAGGTTAAGTACGACATAGGTAAATCGCGCGTATTAACCAATGTTGCTTTAATGGACTTTAAAGAGTCCAAAAATAAGAATAAGTGATAGACGTCATTTAGGTTCTTGCTTTTTTTAACAAGTGTAACTTTGTACATTCTTTTTAGGAGAATCTTCAGATCGTGATTATATCGAGAAAGAGGACACGTACAACGTAAATCAAAGTAAGTTGTTTTTAAAATTTGTGAAGAGACAACATTTAAGTCAATTTAAATTAATCCAAAATTTTTCAGCTTTGGCGCCATCTAATTAGTGTAAAACTGAGATAAGTAACAATTACGATTGGGATGAAGATGACGATTATATTTTGGCTTCCATAAGCACTCAAGAAATCCTATATCGAGACGTGAAGATCAATAATAATTTTCCCCATACGCGTAAGTTCCCAGTAAATAAGAAGATAACCCAGGGTATGGCATTGATATTCTTCACATTCCTCACACAAAGGTAACCAAAGAGACAATATTAGTGGCTTGGTTCTGAGAGAAACTAATGTTGCATTAGGACTTCAAAAAACTAGCGGAGAACGGCCGGAGTTGGGAATATTTTATTGAAAACGAATGGGAAGAAGTGAAAAGTAAAGTGAGTCGAGATGAAGTGGGCAAGTTGAATAATCCGGGAAGTTCGCTTATTTCTGAGAGTTTTCAAACAGCGAATGGTAAAAAAATCTCCAAATCGAAAGAAAGCCAAATATCCGTACGAAATATTCCAAGAGAATTTCAAGACAATTTGCTGAAAACGAATTATGAAACTGAACTAAAAGACATAAAAGCTCGGATGTCGATTAAAACTATGGAGTCCAAGTTTGAAAAAAATGCACACAGCAGTGCGCAAATAGCCAACAAAACAGGCTTTCAAGCGACCTTTAAAATATACAAAATAATGTTGGCAAGGTGAATAATCCGGGAAGTTCGCTTGTTTCTGCAGGTTTTCAAAAAGTGAATGGTAAAAAAAAACCCACATTGGAAAAAGGAAAAGACAATGAAACTGGACTGGACGATATGAAAGATCGCATGGAATTTAAATTTAGAAAAATGAACAGTGGGCAAGTCGAAAAAACCACAGGTTTCCAAACAGCTAGTGGCAAGAACGTGCCTGAAACGTATAAATGAAAAAGGGAAAAACCTATCGAATCCTTGCTAAATGAATTTCACGAAAGTGTTGATGATATTGAGAATAATTTACTTTGTATAAAAAACAAAGTTATTTCTGAAAAGCGAAACATGCTGTGTGAAAAAACCCTTTTAAGAATATTTAAGAAGCAGGAAAGAAGGAAGAATGTACGATTATCCCAGTTGTAGCAGAAAATTCTCAGCAGCTGCATGTCTACAGACCGATGATACGCCATTGTTGGCTTTTGAGGATGAATCGAAATAAACCTTTTTAAATGGTCCAATGCTGTGTTGTAAAAAGTACTTTGTTTTCATTAAACCCAAAATTTAATTATAGGCCACCCCAACTCTGTGAGACACCCAATAGAAACTCACGACAAACCGAGACTGCGACACCAGAATTAGGGGAGTTTGTTAAAAATGCTGTTGAAACAAGTACACCAGGCGTCAATAGGAAATTGTATGAAAAAGCAGTAAATTGTTTACATATAATTTTTGCTTAAATAAAATTGGAATAGCAAAATTTTGCTTGTATAATAAAAAAACGAGTATAATCTCTTTTGCCAATTTTACTAAAAAATATCAAATTAGTTCTTCCTTTGTAGCACGCATAAAAATATTGTATGCCATTAATTGGAATGCTTTTGGGCATATGTGCCCTTAGCCATTCTGAATAGCCGCCAATAATAGGAGCTCCTGATTGCGTTCACTTATCGTCATATTCGGGGTCTTGTATTAAAGTTGCAATAGGCACGATAAAACTCTACAACCGATTTTGATTTATCTATAAATTCATTGATATTTCGCCAGCGTATATAACCTTTATCAATAGGTTCCTGAACAGATGTCGGTACTCCTGAGAAATGAGGATCCTAAAAAAGAAAAAATAAATTAAAATAAGCACAAATTTTTTCATTTTTACATTTTGTTTCATCACTGTACCACTGTCAATAGAAGTATTTGGCATGTCAATGGTTTTCAATTCTGCTATTTTTTTTTAATAACTATGTGTTTTCACATATACAATGAAAGCTGATAACGGTTTCTGCAAATTAGCAGAAATTTTACAGACGTTCATTTCTTTCTCTCTTTCATACAATCGGTCATTTCAATTTTGACCGCGGATAAATAAGATCGTCAAGTAAGAAGTAAAGAAGTTTTTTTTTTAAATTTTTTAAATTTTTTCAAAAATTAAATGAAGCAGTATTAAAGTCGTAGGAATGTACTTAATGGAAGACGTGAAAGACGTCACGAATTCTCCTAACAAGTGAAAGATATTTGTCATAAAATCATAAAACTAAAAAGCGCATGATTGGATTGAAAATTGACTAGCTAGTTTGCTGGGCGAAACTATTCGCACGTATAAATGTCCATTTTAACTGTCACTAATGTAAGTTTTCATATGCCGCATCTACTAAAGAGAATCGAATAATTAAATAAAAACTATCTTTTAGCCATGGCATGATAAGATGTAATACGCAAGGAATGGTCAATCACGCTTTTCTAGTCTGAAACGTCAACGCATTATATAATTTGCAATCTTATATATATAAGTGTATAAAAAAAGAGCATTTATCTTCCCTTGAACGCATTCTGACTAGTTTTATTAAATTTTTCGAGACCTGCCGTTCGATTTTTGAATATTTCCTGTTAATTCTTCTTTTATTGCTCGCAAAAGTAATCTCTGGCCCCATCCATTTGTAATAGATTTTGCTCTTGGGTAAAAGCGTTAAAAAAATGTCTGAATATGTATCATGCTGTATCGAAATCAAGACTAAAGGTGTAGAATTTTATGGCAACCGTATTATTTTGAAATTAAGAGGGAAGATTTATACTAATTGCGCGAAATCTACGAGGAGGGAAAAGTGTTAAATATGCCAAATTCAATAAAAGTATAGCACATCTTAATGAAAAGTACCTTAGAATTATGATACAGCCTGGGAGTTACATGATGTTTAAAGTGTTAGCCGATCTAAATGAAAAAGTTCAAAGATGTGATATATACATTCAACGCAAGCAAAATCATTTCGAGCGAACCGTCCTAATGAGGGGGAAAATATTCTGTCGCCCTCATAGATGACAGTAGTAGCTGGTAAGATACATACTGTGAGGACGTTTCCTCCCCTTTCCTCAAGGCTGGGGCAGCTCAGCGGCCCAGGTAAATGGAAACACGCAAGATATTTATATTTCTGCAGGGACTCTTTATTTTATAACTATTTCATTACAAATTTTATATTCACAACTACGTCTCTCTTAGCCGGCGACTCGAAAACGACCTTTCGCGTCGGCGACTGCCACGCGACTCCCTCCTTAACTAATTTAACCTACACTACCCTGACCTATTCTATTCGTATCCTATCTTAATCTATTCCTATTCTATCTTAGTCTATTCCTATTCTATTTTAATCTATTCTTATCCTACGCCTATCCTACTCTTATACTACGTTTATCCTATTCTTATCCTATCTTACTGTCTAGCACTCCTCTCTCCCCGTGAGGCCAAAACGAGGGATGACTTTGGGTCCTCACATATATATATATAATAAAAAGCGAAAATGAATTATTTGATGTATTCAGAGAACACAAAAGTATGACAATAGATTCGAATATAAAACAAAAGATTCAAAAAATTCACTGTTATGTACACACCACAACAAAACGGAGTAACTATAAGTAAAAATAGAACAAATGCAGAAATGGCACGCTGTATGCGAATTTCAAGCCACATGTTTTGGCGGAAGCTGTGTGCACTACGAACAATATAAGAAATAGGTGCATTTCTAGAACAATTGGCGAAAACCCATTTGGAATATGGGTAGGCAAAAGAACCCAGCAGTGCCTTATTTTAAAAAGTTTGGTCAAATAGCATATGCCCTAAAAAAGAAGCCTATAAGAGGTAAATATAAAACCAAATCTAAAGGATGTATATTTCTTGGCTATAGTAATGAGCTGAAAGGATGTCATATGAAAAACCCAACCATTAGAAATGGCAGAGTGTAAGTAGGTCCGAGTGTTACCGTTAAATTAGTAGAAATTACTGAATTCTATACTTTCACACAAAGCTTTGCCTTTATTGTTTAACAAAAAGTCACCAAAGCAATGGTGTCTTGCGTTAAAATCTCCTACAATAATGACATTATAATAGCTATCAAGCATATCGCGGAGGCATTGAATGGGAGTATCGGGTTTGAAATAGCAAGCAGTAATAACTATATTTGGTTTTGAGGAAGAAGTTTTAACAATTACAATGTTAGCAGCTGATTTGAAGGGAATTTTCCATAGACTTCTGCATTTATAAACGGAGTTGTAATTAGGGATTTTAAGCTTTGCAATACTATCATCAGGCAGAAAAATTTTACTCAAAATTGCAAACTCAGTTCGACTGGAATTGAGGTGGTCCAATAAGTAGGCATTGCGCCTGAAACTTTGTATATTGTATGGTAAGGAAGATGTCTTTGGGAAATACGAGAGCATGTTAAAACCGAATTAGATGTACGTTATTTTAAAAGGTCAAATTTTGATTCAAGGGTTGCAATTTCTGTTTGGATGGTTTTTAGCTTTTCTTCATAACGGGTAGTGGAAAGAATTTTAAAAATCTCTTCGAATAATATTTCCATTTTTGTCGACTTGTGGTTATTGGTGCAGGTATGCTTTTCAGAAGGATGGAGAGGTTTTTTTGGCTCCTGTATCTTAGTATTGTAAGTCGAGGGCATCTTGTGGATCGCCCTTTGCTTGGCTTTGGGAATACCATTTTTAATAACCAGATTAACATTTTTTTTAACTAAAATATTGTTTGAATCTAGAGTCGGAACTTTTATGTTGTTGGATATAGTACTATTCTTCATTGCCGGGAGCTATTTTGGATGATTAAGATTTTTTTGATGTTTTCCTCCTTCATTCTTTTCGGACTCTCTCTATAAATTACATTATGGTCCAACGACCACAACCTAAGCTTTTGATTAGTTTGCAAGAGTTAATGGGGCAGGCCTTACCGTATCTGCCTTCCCTGATTTTGCAAAATCTGAAAATGTGGCCAAAACTGCCGCAATTGAAACACAGTTTAACAGCAGGGATAAAGTAGTCCACTGAGACAATACAGTAATTGAATTTAACGTTTTTGTGGGTTAATTTTCCCTCAAGTCAATCTTCATGCTGTTTTTAGGGATGAATATTTCGTTGTTGAAAAGATCCCTTCTATGAAATCTCGTGACGGAAACGATCTCAACTTCAGAAATAGCAGAAATCAAAAAAACTTCCTCCTTAATTGAAGGAGGGGTATTTCTTACAAACCCGAATTTTTCAGAAAATTATTAAAATAAAAAATTTAATATTTAAAGTTTCTATTTTATACTTGTTGTTGCTGTCGTTTTCTTAATTTGTCTATTTTGTTTCGCATTTATTTTTAGGTTTTTCAATTATTATTATCTTATATTATCGCATTTTCTTATTCATAGAGGGAACAATTTGTGTAAGATAATCTGTACGAAGTTAGCTGACAGACTGACGGAGGAAATTAGGGAGTTAGTTACCACCCAAGAAGTGGTTAGGAAAATTTACGCAGTTATTTATAGTTTGAAAAGGGTTGATAGAAGACATGGCGGTCAAACTAGGATGACGGACTACGTTTGGTATGCGCGTAAATTGGGGCTGGCGTGGGCGGTAAAGACAACAAAAGGACATACAAGCGACTGGCAAAATCTACAACTTAACACGGACAGCGAGGACGACGAACCCTTTTTGGGATTCGAGTTAGGAAAAAACCAGGTGACAGGACCAATAGAAGTATGGAGGGAAGAATATTGTGACCCAAACCGGAGACAACTTAGTGGGGAATGACGTTCAGCAAAGGACAGGAAAGACAGACGAACCAAAAACTATGGTAGATTTAAGAAATATTCAAATAGTAAGTCCAGATATATTAAGCGACGGCATTTATATCAGCGGTCCATCAACATCGGACCATGCGCGACTAATCAAACAGCTAGAGGATGCTAACGCCGAGAAAGAATCCCTGAAACCTGCCCGTATAAAACAATGCTTGGCTTCGGCGTAAGAAGCCCGGCGACGGTTTTCAACCTTATTATATTATTATAACCTCCCCTCCTCTACGATCCAATGTTTTAGAAAAATTGATACTGGACAACATAAACCTGGCAAAACAAATTGGGCCCTCAAATTAAAGAGCCCTCATTAAGGATTGTTTTTCTGGCTTTGTGCATTGTACACCATCTTTCGGGAGCAATTCAAAATGGTCACTACCTCCCATAAAATTGCCAGTTTTAATAGAAAAATTGTTAGATCCTAGCCTGGATTTCAGATTTAATGTGAGTTTTTCATGAAGCGCATATCAATATCTAATATATTTTTTTATGCTTTTCTCAGATTAAAGTGATTTTGACGGAACATGCGAAACATTTCTTAGATTTAGCTAGCATGCTGCAGAGTGCAGATTTATTGGATGATTAGATGTGATGGAAAGCCTGGAATAAACGCGGTGATCCAGTGGCGCATATTGAGTTAGGAAAATGGGCCGAGTGATTGCACCGCTCAGTGTGAATTCTTTGGCAAAAATATCAATGGTTTATAAACTTTTTCATTTAATTCCTTTCATGCAATAATCTTTGTTTTAATATCTTCTTTAATACCATTTCAGGCATTATGCGATAATCTTCTTATGTGTGTAGTACGCGCTTGGGATTTGAAAAACCTGCTTTTATTTTGCCCTGCTACGAATACACGCATGTATGATCATCCAATTACTTCGGACCAAATTAATAAACTAAAGTCTTGGGGCTACCACGAAATACCAAGTATAGCAAAGACTCTAACATGTGGTGATACTGGCAATGAGGCTAGGCCGAAGTCGACACTATTATAATAGAAATACTAAACAAACTTCAAAAATAAATAATATAATTTTTTAGTTAGAATTCAATTTTCTATCGAGTTCTTACTTGAAAGTCTCATCTACATCCTAAAGAGCCAACTTTACCGCGAATTGATCAATTATTTCGAACCTTATAACGTAGTGACAACGATTACATATATTTTGCAGACGTCACAAGAACACTTTTTATATTTTTTTTTTATTATCATTATAACACAATATATACAAATTAACACATACAAGGTGAGCCACACGTCTTCAACGATACTTAATATAATCAGAAACTGCCCATTATTAAGGAACCAATAATTATTATTAAGTTATATGCACATTTGTAGCAGGGAAATTTCATAATTGAGGCTGTTCATAATAATGTATGTTTGTTCATTCACTATGTAGTCGAACTTTGACTGTCCTGAAGTAATTCCTAGAAATTCATTTTTTAAATAAACAGCAAGAACATTAAAAAAATGAATTGATGAGGTGTACGATCGTGAGTTGATTCTATAGACTTTGCTTAAAGCTAAAATAGATAGGATTGGGTAAACTATGGTGCTATTGAAAGAAATATTAAACGATCTTAGAAAAGTGGAACTTTCATTTCTTAAGATCATCTTATAGACAAAGCATGTATCTGTAAACAGCGAAATTGTTGATTTCTCTGCTATTATATCGATTTGTAGCCAAGAACCATTAGGTTCATTTTTCGAATGGGTTCCGTTGTTATGGCAGATTTAAATGTGAACCATTTACAGACAGTTGTCACGTTTTTTTTAGACTCATCTGCAGTATTTTCTTTTTTTAACTCGTCTGCAGAATTTTTTGTCCAGACTCATCTGCAAAACGTCAGCTACGTGGCGTAGATAAGCCAGCAATTCAAGCTTCAATTCACGCAGCTTCGCGCAATGGAGCATAAGTTGAACGCAACTCCGTTTTCTAAACAGAAATTTGGGGGTTTTTGCTCATTACTCAGAAATTATGCAAGGTGAAGATAGATAAGACAAAATATTTAGAACTACTTTGTACATTTTTCAAATAGCTACATATTATCTGTCTAAAAATTCTACATCAATTCAAAAATAAATATGATGGATGCCACAAATCGGTGAATTAATCTTTTCTTAATTATATCAGCGATGTGGATATTAAATAAAAGGCCTTGGAGAGTAAAGGGCGACAAGTTAAGTGTGTTCATTCTAAACTAATTATGGTGGATGTCGCGCCGTGACAACGTACCGATTCGTGTTCATGAAACGGTGTAGTGTACTCATAGAGTTTGGGCGTTTACATATATATTGTCGTAGTTATAACACCTTTTCTACTTTCATTGTAATTAGGTTAAGCCTTTTATTGTACATATTGCGTGATTTAACTGAATCTTCAATGTATGGATAAATACATAAATAGGACCAAGAGAAAGCGTTTTCCTTGCCTCAACCAGGTTTTGAATTTGTAAGAATATCATGTATAACAGCAAGCAGGTTGGCTTACGTTTCGCAATAACTTTGTATTAATTTCTTGCTACTTTCCTAATTCTCTAATGGGTGCGTTAGGTCCAATAAATTAAAACAAAAAAGAAAAGAATAAAAAACCACCATACTTGCTACCTCTATAACTGTAAACGCAATTTCTTGTTCCTTGCTTACATGCTCCAGCAACTAACAAGTGAAACAACAAGCTTGCGAACGAACTTTGCGTTTATTGTTATTCAGTGTTTTGAAGAGTGCGTGTAACGGAATTGGAAATTACAAATCGTAACTCGTTACATTTATCAATATATTTTCTGTTTCCGAGTTTGTGTTATTCGATCTTTTGGGATTCGAAATAGATTGCTTAATTACGCTAAATTATAATTGTGTTCGTGTAACCCTGGCAAGCCTCCTATCAGTGAAAATAATAAAAAGCAGAGAAAGAAAATTTCTTGCTTTTAATAGGTTTCGTATCTTAAAAATTTTGATGAATTGCATTTAACTCCCTATGAATTGCACGGTTGTTAACTCGTAATGGCGACAATTTAGCTGGTAACTTATATAAAGACGCGAGTGGTTCTCGGTTTAAGGTATGAGTATTCCCGATTGTCAAATAGAGAATCCCAAACATAATGCATCTTCTTCCTTTTTAACTTACTTAGATTACTTACTTAGATTATAATTGAGCAATTAAGTAGGACGAAAACTTAAAACCTTTGTTCTACATCAAATTATCGATAAATATCTGTTTACTTTCGAAATACAAACAAGTAACTAATGAATGCTTCGAGCCGTGTAATTAATTGCCAAAAGGGATTATGCGATTATTGTCGTGCGGCTGAGAACAAAGCTTTTTGGTATACTTTGTTATTCGAGGTGCACAACACACATGTGGTTTCGTAAAAAAATTTATGAAAATAACTTGAAATTTCGTTTTATTTTTTACAAACAATATTTAAACACTATACATTGGTTGGTCATGTGAATTTGTTAAAAGTAATTACGCATTAAACAGAGGTACGCCGAATAATTTCTCCCACGACTGGGCGACAGCATTTAGGAAGCTATCAGCCAAGTCTTTAGTTTCGAAACTGCACCTCCAAAGTTCGCATTTGTTGTGCGTCTCATCCAGAAAATTTATCAATGCTATATTTTCAGTTGGACGTTCGATCTCTACAAGATTCGACATCAATTGCATAACACACAATTCAATGTCAGTGTCGTGTTCATTGTCCGCACAAAGCCACAACAGCTTATGAGACGTTAAATACAAACGCGAATCGGTCGCAAATAGACCACTTAATTGAAAACTGCGTTTCGCATTATCACAGGTTACATCGCAGCCATTCAAAAGGCAAAACATTTTTAATTGTTCATCTCCAACAACACACACAAGACTTTTTACCAATTTCTCAGCAGGTTGATATATTAAATCGCATTGAGCAGGTAAGGAGTTGTCTAGAGGGGTGTTTTTTTGGTTTAAAAATTTGGCACAGCTTTTTACTTTACTTTTTACTTACTTGCAAAATGTAACAATAAACTGTTTGTTCGTGAAATATCGTGCAGTAGCAACAGAAAACTGCCCCAATCTCTTAACTGAAATGCTAAGCCGATTTTCCAAGGTAGCAACTGTACCCGTTGTAGACGATCCACTGTACAACTCATTATTGGTCTTAACCATTTTTTTACGTCATCATTTTCCGAGGCATAAGCCTCCATTAAATAAAATTTACATGTAGACATTACCACTAAACCGTTGCATGTATTAGAGGATTGCTGACTATATATACGTCCTTTTACTGTCCATTTAAAGTGTTCATCTTTTTCTTCGAATTTTGTTTGATAGAAATATAACTTTAAACGGTGATCGATGTCATTGAAATCTGTATAATTAAATTTATAAGGTTGGCAACTACCATTGCTGCTACCCTTAGCGGCAGCATTTTCGGCGTCATTCAGCTTTTTGGAACTGCTCATTAATATATTAGTAGATTGAAAAAAAGCTGGAATATCATATACTTTGATTAAAAAGAACAGCCAGCTAAAATTTACGAGCCAGCCTAAAATTTAGGAACTTACCACCACATTTTGAGGATAACCCAATGCTTTCGTCTTTTTCAATAGCAAAGCCATCTGCTTCTTTTGTTAAAGTCAAATTATCAGAAAGTTGTGGTTTCGCGTCTAATTGTAAGAGCTCTTTCGTTTTATTAGCTGATTTTTGAGCTTGCTGTTCATAGGCAGTACATATACTATCGGTGAACGACCCAGAAGAGCTGCTTTCAGTAAGATTAACTTGACTCACAAAAGTTGTTTCCGGTTTAGCAATTTTTTTGACAATTAAATTTAGTCTTTCTTCCTCGTCTCTTTCATTCAAGAAATTTCCGACTTGTCTTTCAAAGGTAGATCTTGTATTGCTGAAATTATCTATCGCTTCTACGTGTGGAGCTTGACATATATGACGCTCTTCGGAGATTTTACGATTTCCATCTCTATCTAGGACCTCTATACTGGATTGGCTTGGATTTGATATAATATCTATATCACTTTCGCCATTTGTTTTTAAATTTTCAATTCTATTGTTATTATTAAGGTTCGTTGAGCTGTCTATAAAACAGGTCTGATTGGAATTAAGCGAACTGTCTGAATTGTTAGAAGTAATTTGTGAAATAGACGAAGATGCATTGAGAGAATTGGCAGAACCTAGAATGGAATGGTAAAAAAGAAAAAGCTGGAATTAATACTTTAAAGGATTATTAGAGAGAAGAAAAAAAGAAAAACCGATCGTTAATAAAATTTTAATGTTTTCGATATCCTACACTCGTAAGAGGTATATGTAAAACTTACACGAATATATGCAAAAAGCCTACAATAGCTTGAGATTGTCCCACGTTTTAGGGCACCAATCGAGTTAAAGTCATTTTCGCTCTGTCTGTTTACCTATTTTTGTGGGTCAATACACGTTCGACGAAATTTAGTGCACTATGTTTACGCTCAGGAATGAATGCCATTGAAGGCGAGTAGGCAAAAGCGCATTGTTCTGCAACTTTTCACATCCATAAGCCCCAATTTCAAAAAAAGATTATATAAAAACACACACACACACACAAATATACTGTTGTTAATGTGGACTACACAGGCTTGTTTTATCGGTCCCACTCTGCATAAGAGTTCTCATGAAAACTATGGCAACAAGGTATAATTTTTAATATTTTAAATAGCTGAAATACTGTATTAGGTGATGTAGAATATTTAAGAGTTGGCCTTGCCTCTCTTCTTTTCTCTCTTTTGTCTCTTTTTGTAAGATCAGTGTTCCTTTTTTTCCATAACTAAAAAAATGCAATAAAAAATGTCTTTAATATTATAAAAATTAGTGAGATTAACTTTTTGTGATTTGCTTCATGCTCCTATTGACCATTTGTGTGTGCTTAGCTGTAAACGTGCTTTTTCCTTTACCTTGCAGTAGCCAGTTTTAGTATATATTTTAGTACAGTGGTAAACGCATGAAAAAAAATATGGAAGAGGGATTAGATTTAAAATAAGAACGAACTTGCTAGTGTATGCAAAGTATGAATATAAACTATTTTTCTTACCTATGCTGTTGTCATCGTCAGTGGGTTCTTCGTTCGCAACTAAATAACTCTCTTGCTCCACGATTGGTGGTGTGATGAAAGCGTTAGGTAATTCTTTCACGATATCTGCCGCGGGTGATACCCTTTCCGTGTATTTTGGTTTGTCTAACGATTTGGACAATTCATCGATTTCTGCTACAAAAGTGCTTTTGCAATCAGGACAACGTATTTCTAAGGAAAATTAAGTTAGTACTTTTCATAAAACAAAGAAAACGAAAGGAGCCGCATATTCTTCAGCATAAATCGTCGCTTTTTATATCTGCTATATGTATGCTTCGTTTTTTGACAAAATTTGGAAATTAAAGAATTGCGAATTTAAGTAATATGAGACTGCTGACAGCAATGCTACTAACGCAGCAATTTAAATCGCGGTATACGTAGAAGTGGCACAAGGTATATGCGCATGTGCAGATGAATATGATGAATAGTGGATGGCGCAAATAAATATCAAAATTTGGTGAGACCCCAGTTCATATTCACGCTAGCTGATATTTTCAGCTAATTAACGCTATTTACTATTACTCAATACTTTTCGGATAGAAGCATTTAGTCGGTTATGCAGAAGCTACTATAAAGGTCAGAATAGTTTTTGTACTCAAAGGAATCGATACAAACTTCTCTAAAATTAATTCGAGCTAAAATCAGTTTCAGCTTTTTATCAATAGTGTCGTAAAGTTCTACGAGCTTCACCAGATGTTAAGAAATATATAAAAAGATTTTTTAGCTTTCTGTTTCAAGCACCAATTTGTTTTCGGTAGGCGCAAAAATTAAAAAAAAGCACCGTTTTTTTGGATGGAAATTGCTTCGATGAAGTTACATTCTAAATACAACCTTAATGTTTCATCTACGGTTTCTCTTGCAGGCATGAAACCCATGAATAAATATTTTTCACCAATAGTACATCCAGAAATCGTTGTTAAATCGTGAGTGGAATCTGGTAAATATTTTTTTGTAGACGAAAGTCTTTAAAGAAAAACAACCGAAAATTGGCGTGCTATATGTCACGTGGCCTCGTCTTATTGAAATCACACGTTGTTTAAATCACCGGCCGGTAACGCCACCAGCCCATAAACTACACTAAAAAGTTTTATTATTCCATTCTAAACATTTTCAATAGTATTGTATATATATTCAAACTAACATTCGCCAATTTAAACTTGCAGACAATCCCAATGGTTGAAAACACCGATAAAGTCCAGTCTAAAGCAACACTTGACTCAACCATGTTTTCGTTAGTTCGGGCATTTTTACCTTATTGATAGAGTAACATAGCACACTCGAAATTGTTCACAATACAGCGAATAGTGGAAATCATTGGACGATAAATTGTCAAAAGTGCACGAGAAGTTAAAATATGAGAACGAAAAGTTTCGGTAATTTTCTAAGATGGCTGAGCCATAGAACTTTTCATTAAGGAACAGCACACTTTCTGGAATCCAACTTGCAATGATAAAATGGGTTTGATGTAATTCCCGTTAATAAAAGCCATCATAAGGGCCACGTCTTGTTTTTAAAGCAGTATTAAACAGACTTTGCTAGTTCCTTACATCCGTTAAGAATTTTTTACAATAATCTAGATGACGTTTCATAAATAAGCTCGGACAAAAGGTAGCATAGGACAGCATTCTCCGTTAAATAATGTGATATCTCATAGCCTTCGTTTCAAATTAATCGCTTGCGGGACTTCGATTATTAAAACCAAATATTAACGTAAATAATTGATTGCAATTTCTATTTGCCTAATAATTGTCCAATTACAAAGTAAAGATACTATTATGGTACTAATTACTTGTTATTTAAAAGAAAAATGTATTACCAAGCTTACCTTGAAATTTATTTGATTTTTTACCCTCCTGTGAGAATTGACAGTTACAATTTACACAGCGATAAACAGTTTGATTCATTTCATATAAATCTCGTTGCGACAGAATGAATCTTAGTTTTTTCTCCAATTCCTGGCACAAATCTTCTTCTACAGTGTAAACGCGCTCCTGTTTATCTTTTTTTACGGTATCAAAATTAATGCGTAAAGTATTTGATTTAAGACGATCGCACGACTCCAAAATCTTTAAACTCCACTTGGTTTTAGTTCTATAAAGTAGGAGATTGTTTTTTTTTTCAGAGAGCACAAAAAAATTAAAATATACCTTTCTGTCAAAGGATCTCTTTCACGTAAAAAATTGGAAGACTTTGTTAAAAATATAGCATCTTTATTGTCCGACGTGTACACAATATAAGTTTCTTCATCTTCTTCGGGCTCAGAACCTTTAAATATTTTTAGCTCAATTTATAGTAGCTTGAGATTTTCAATTTTAGTGCTTACTTTCAGATTCATTATTTTCCACGGAAGAATAAATGTTAATTATTGTTCCACTCTTATTGAATCTTATTGGTGAATTATTATCTCCACATTCGCTTTCGTTAGTTTCATGCCTTTCTATTGACTGATGAAGGGTTTCTGTTTTACTTTCATTAACTGCACTTTGTTCAATATTTTCATATAATGATGCTTCTTGATTGTCGATGGTCTGCATGATTTTTATAGGTGATATAGATGACGTTAAATTGTTATTTGAAATTGTTAATATTGGGGTGGAGTTGTGAATAGCAATAGCTTGATTGTCTTCTGTTATTGTGACATTTTGTAGAAGTTCGCTGAATAATTTCCGCGCTGTATGTCGTTCTACATTAATATTTGAAAAAGTATTAGAAGGTTCGATCCCCATTGCACTATTTATCATTTCAGCATTGTCTGCTTGTAACCATTCGTTCCCATATTTTTTTCTTAGCGTCTCGATGTGACGTTTGGTGTCTAAATATTCTTGATTTTGTTTCTCATCAATAATTAAAGGCTGACTTATATTCTTAGCTTCAACAAGTCTTTGTAAATCACTTGTTTCATCTACTAAATCATATGATGAATTGTCCTCAAATTCTACCGTTCTAGTTTTGTTGACCTTTTTCTTAAGAGGTATAACTTTGGTTTCTATCGTTGCGCTTAGATCTTCAGAAGCCGAACCGTTTTCGCTTAATTTAAATGATCGTAATGAACCTATACTCGACGCGGGAGTTTTTTCTGCATTCGAAGATAAACGGCTTGGCGTGTTTATGCCCGAAGAGGAAGATCGTACAATAAAACGATTGAATACTCCTAATTTTCGAATTTTTTGCGTTCCTGTTACAGATTTTTCATTTTTTGTTAAGGGCTCATAGTCCAGAATGAACTTAACGCTAGCGCAATTCTTATGAAGATACTGTGCCGTAGCCAAACGATGTTTGGGATGGTAGTGTAGAGGATTACCATACAAATTAAGAAATTTTAATGTTATCAAAGCACTTAGCGTCGATAAGTACGAATGATCTAATAAGCAGTTGTCTGATAAATCCAATTCCGTTAAAGCATCCAATCTAACAATACCCGTCAATTCTTCTACTAAGTTATTACTCATGTTTAGTGTTTGCAAGCGTTTGTAAGCGTCCATGTGAAATTGTGGAATTTGCGTAAGGCGATTGAAACTTAAATCTAAAGTTTTTAGATTAGGCAACCATTTGATAGCCTTAACACTAAATAATTGATTGTGCCGTAAATTTAAATGTTGCAAAAATTGGGCAAATTCTAACGAAGTATCCACTGTTTGCAGTTGATTATAACTAAAATCCGCGGATTTCAATTCATTCCATACAAAACCGTTAGAATTGTCACCACCACAATTTGTTATGATATCGTCAACAGTCTGCAGACTTTTGTTACAAATTAAATATTCTAGCTGGGCACGTAATGGTTGTATGCCCACAATTTGATGTATATGTATTTTTTGAACTTCTAAGCGTTTCAGAGCCCGAAATTTCTTAATATCAATATTGCCTGGAAAATATTCTTCACGTGGATAATGTACAATGCATAATTGTGGAGTTTTCTGCACGAAATCGTAAATCAATTGAAGATCACGAAAAACGGATGACTTTGAATTGATAGTCTTAAGTACTTGAAAGTTTTTAGCATCTCCACATTCCATAGAATCGACTATCAAAGTGAAAGAATCATTTAGAGCGCGTAATATGGAACCTAGACGAAGAAAGAAAAAAATTTTTTCGATTAGAGAACTTTTCAGTTTAGAGAACTTTTTCACCTGATAGGGTTAAAGCAAATTCGGAATTCAAGATTTTATCTCCATTACTTTTTAACAATTTGGCTAATTCCACTATTTGTTGTGGATCCATTTTCTATGCGCAGATTACGTTTTTAACTCAAAGAAAGAGATTGATAAACGAAATTACGGATCGCATCTATAAACATGCCTGTATATATGCACAAAATAGTATTTAAAGTCTGTTAATGTCATAATAATAAGTCAAAAAGTTTAATTAAATGATGACGCGTTGTTGTTTTTTATTTATAAAACATTATATTATGTGTTTGTAGATAAATACATACGAAAGGCCTGCTCATATGACGTGTCCAACACTAACTTTTATAAATTTTCGCAACCTTTTGTTGAATTAATATAAAATATTGATGCACTTTTATTTCGATTCATTTGTTGTTTTTCTTTACTCGTATATTTTTCTTAACATTTTTATTTTTATTTTAAAAGTTCAACCATTCATTAGACAAATCTGATTCTTTTTTTGGGAAATATTCGCAATGGTGTTTGTCTTTATTAATAATAACAAATAGTAGGAATTTTCTTTAATATGTTCGTCTTTTAGTGCTTTGTTTTTTTTAAAGAAAAATCTTACAATGCAATCAGCTGCCAAAAGTTTCATAATGTGCGCAGTGTTGCATCGCAATTATTCATTTAATAAGAAACGATGTTGTAGAGCTTTAAAAATTAGTGTTATTATATAGGGCTTGATATATAAAATGATATTTTTCATAATTAATCTGATACTACTTACGGCCATTTCTTGCTTTATATGCTATTATTTAATTTTTTATTTTTCTCTATTCTCTTTGTAGCTGATGAACCAATTCGTACCTTTTATTTCCTACTTCAAACCCCTCTAGATAAATATATATTGCTACTTATCTTATACGCAAGAGCTTGCTTGTAATATACACCTATTAGCCCAAGGAAGGGCTAATATATTGGAAGTTATCTTACTTCTAAAATTTATTCCTCAAATTATAATAAAAATTTTTTAAATTTCAGATGAGCAGAAGTTATAGGACAGACAAATAAACGGTTACAAATTGATTAGTAATTACTTAAGGTTAAGTACGACATAGGTAAATCGCGCGTATTAACCAATGTTGCTTTAATGGACTTTAAAGAGTCCAAAAATGAGAATAAGTGATAGACGTCATTTAGGTTCTTGCAAATAACTCTGAGCGGATTAAAGAGCTCATAATTATATTTACATTGACTAAGCTTAACCACGATAAAGTGCCTCGAGAAGCGATTAGGGACATTAAAGCTTATTTCACCAAGTAATCAAGGCGAGTCAATAGCACCATTTATTACTTCGATTAAAAAGGAAACCCCAAGAACGTTTTTCAAGTGATGGTAAGGATAGTAGAAGCAACCTATTTTTATAAGAAGAGAGGCAATCGTGTCTCAACCCAACTTCCTAAGGGCAAACAGCAAGAATTGCTTTTGAACAGATTCAATTGAATCTACATAGCACCTATATGAAGGAGACCACACAACAGAGGCATACTCGACCAAACCAAACACATGTACAGCCTTTTCGTAATGCTCTTTGGACCACCCATTAATAAAACCAAGCGCGGACCTAGCTTTGCTTATCGAGAGGACTATATGCAAGTTAAGACGTAGCCTGTGGTTAAATAGAACGCCTAAATTTGTGATCGAATCGACGTCCTCCAACTTATGCAAATCTATGGAACACTGAGTAATGAACGACTTTCTTCTTGAGAAAGAAGAAGCCAGAGGCTTGGGGTTTAAAAATAAGTGAGTTATGGTTAACCATATCAAACGCTTTGCTTAAATCAGTATATGTAACATCTGTGCGAGAGGCACTAGAAAAAGCCTTGAAAACATGACAAGTAAACTCTAACAAGTTGGTGACTGTAGATCGCCCTTTCCGAAAGCCGTGCTGGTGTGGAGAAATATACGAATTAATGGCAAAGGCCAAATGCTGAGTCACAATTCGCTCGAACAATTTAGGCAAGACACTCAACTTGGCTATGCTTTGTAGTACTCAACAAATTGTCTACTTCCATTTTTGTGGATAGGAATAAGGAAACTACTCTTCCAACACGAAGGGAAAACACCTAAATTCAAGGGCTTGTTAAAAATTTTTGAGATCACACCATATAACTCGACAGCGCAAGATTTAAGTACATATGATGGAATTCCATTAGCTCCAGGCACACAACTACATTTTAGAGAGCTCAAGCCTTTAAAAACGTCATCTTCTGAAATTACTAAGTTAGGAATTGAGACAGAGTTAGTTATAGGAAGTGGGTAGTTTGCAGATAAATCGGAATTAGCAGTCGAAAAGTTTCGACGGAAGTACTCAGCGAACAGATTTGAGATTTCAAAATCATCCGAGCAATCAGAGCCATTAAAAGAAACATGAGAGGGATATGTGGAAATTTTTTTTTAGAGTTAACAAATTTAAAAAAGTACTTAGGATTAGCAAACAGAGAGGATTTAATGAACTGAAGGTACCTGCAATGGTGGTTGAGGATGTTAAATCTCTGCCGAGTAAGCGAAATAGTCGAGCGCAGAGCTACTTTTCGATTATTTTTTGAATAGCGTGTTTTTTCTATTCTTGTAATATTTAATTGTCTTATTAAGCCACGGGAGACACCTGCTTTGAGGTCGACACTTGCAATAGCTAGATTTAATGTATTGTAAAACGATGACAATAAGCTTTCAATACTACCAGTTGAGAAATCACGCCTCAAATGTGAAAGACAATGTTTTAGCAATACAAAATTGATTTTATGAAAATCATAATATTTATTTAAAAAAGTTTGATTTATTTTCCTCTTTATTATTTTTAGACGATGGCGCTTGATTAAAATGAGTGGCGGCTCTGGGCGGAGATAGCCTTACCACTTCAGCGTACCTTAAAACAGAAGGAATTCCCGGCTTGTTGGTAACTATTTTGTTACCGACCGACTCAACAATACCGGAAACATTAATGTTCATTTTAGAGTTAGGGGGAGCGGTTACTTGTACCAACGAATCAGATTTAGAGGAACTCAGAGGTGAAGTCCCACACGCTACGCTACGAGTTGTTATTTTTCTGGCTTGGCTAGAAGATGAGTGCTCAATAAAACGACACTCATCAAACCTAGACTTAATTAGCTCAAACTTCTCCCACAAGGAGCCGAGATTTCTACTCAATTCTAAGAAACCTTTCCTCGTCTCCATCTTAAGCCTTTAGAAGGGTCAGCGACTGCGTCGGCAGCATGGGCGAGCATACCGGCACACTTTGCATGACCAAAGCGCTCGCACAGCCAACAAGAAACGAATCCATCCGATTCCGGGGCTGTTTTTGCGCGACGTGGTGTATATAAGCACTCATGTCAAGTCAACAAAAAGAAAGAAGTGAATTATTAGGACATAAAAGAACAAATTCAAAAGAATCCACAGCAATAAATTAATGTACACATTTAAGAAATTTAAAAGAACTTCTCTGTTACGTTGTCACTGTAACAAGAGAGTAAAAGAACAAGAGAATGTAAAACCAAACTGGAAGCACGAAAAAAAGGAGAATAAATATCAGAAAAATTATCTCTTAAATTACACGTAAAATTTACACTACTGAAGCAACGGTAAACAATCCAAGAGAAAAGCCATTAACACCAAAGGAAGAAAAAAAACAAAAAAAACTCGAAAAAGATTTACTATTGCGAAATCACAAAATTTAATGTAATTAATGTAATTCTTACACTTTTACACTTTTAATACTTTTATATTTTTACAAATACTTAGCTTTAAACGCGTATAAAACGATAAGAAAAATTTAAGCAATACAACCATCAAAAGCATACGATCTCGCGCGTCAGTTGCCTTTAAATCGCATAATATTATATTAAAATTTTACTTTGTATTCTCCATTATTTTATAAGAAATGAAAAACAAGCAATAAGGGCATTTACTTCCAGCTTTAAATACATTTGTCCCAACAAAACATTCAAGTGAAATCAATGGTGCTTCTTCCTTTAAAGTTATTTTTGTTCATTCTTTATTTCTATTGTATTTTTGTTACTGTCTGTAGTTTTACTTCTCAAATCATATGTTTCTGGTTATATTTACTTCGACTTCTTAATTGTCTCTTATAAAATAATATGACAGCACAGCTTCTCATTGTCTTTACCACTTGCCTTTTTTTAGCCTGAAAACTGAATAAGGGATCATTGGGAGCTGACAGGATGAGCACGTTATTCCTATTCTCGGGTTGGAAATTGGTAAATCATATGGTTTTGCATGTATATATACAAATGAAAGGAAAAATCGCAAGAAGAAGTTACGATCGTCTCTTTGAAATTTTAAAGATATTTATCTAGTTTATGCTTATCTTAACACTAACATACATTTTTTCTATTATGCGATTTGCAATTTTGGTTTATATCATGCTTGATTTTGTCAGAAATAAAAACAAGCAATAAAGACTATTTCAAAGTCAAAATATATCCACTAGACTGTTTTATTAGAGAGTGATAAATGGCAATTTCCAAATTATGGGACAAATAATACACACGGTGACGTCGCAAAATTTAAGCAGAAGATTAGGAAAATTAACAAAATTTATATTATCTATAAATTTGCCATTTACGTTTACATTAATTTATTTATTTTTGATTTTAAAAGCATACGTTTTTTTTTACATTTTCAAGTAAAACAACATAGTAGAACGGCTACCCATTGTGTTTACCACTTGAGAGCTTTTTAACTCTGAAACAAAAATGATGTCTCGTTTTGTGTTATGCCCTCAATTTGTACATATTTAATATTTTTCACTTACCTTATAACCTTTGATTTATGTCAAAGAAATTCATTCACTCATCATACTTTTGAACTGAATAAATTCTTATTGATGGAGCAATAAATTCGATTTGCATAAATCGTTTACATTGATTGACAGACACAGTTTTTCTATTAAACAGGGCTACTTTAGTTGCATGAATTGTATGAATGTCATGAAATAACTACGAACCTATGTTGTTTTTATTGATGTCAAAATTAGTAGCAATGAATTCTGATAGTTAAAATAAGTATAGGAGTTAAAAAAAACATACTGCAACAAATAATACTTGTAGTCAGTTTGATCGGCGCAATCTGAATAATATAACGAAGACTAAATTGAATGTTTTTTCCGATAGGCTGTATAGAATTGATTGATTAACTTTGCAAAAGGTGTATCTTAGGGGTCTCGGCTGATATTTAAAACCCAAATGTGGCTCACCTAATGTAAATGATTTCGTTTTAAGGTAACTCTGCGCAAAATATTTTCTTAAGAAAATGAAGGAGTGCTTACGAAAATGTGAGGAAAATCGCTTTAAAAGGATTATCTTTAAATTTCGATGTAATAGATGCATAATGTCCAAGGACTTACCGGGGTTGTATAGCACCTTTTTTACTAATTTTCTATTTTCTGATCATATAACATGGAAAGTTTCTTACTTTCAATTAAATTAAAACACTTTTTATGTCAGTTGTCGCTTCGATATTGTACTTAACAGTAAAGTAAAACAAAATTATAGATATTTGTATTTTGTTGTTGTTATGGATAGATTTTCAAACAACTTTGTTAAATCAATGGAAAAAATTTTAAGTAGATACGAATATGACAAATAGAATATTTTCCAAGTAGACTTTTACTTTTATTATATAAATTTTTGAAAGCAATTAAAAAACCAGAGAAAAAATCAACCAAAAACCTGCAAAGGAAAACTAATTTCCAAGAGAACAAGAAAAAAGATTCAGCAAAAAAAAGTAATTGTGTTTGAAAGAAAAAATCTTATAAAAATGGCACAATCCTCCGTTAAATCCAAAGAGTATAAAGAGATAACGGGTTTACATCGTATAACCCAGAAACGTATAAAGGAATTGTGTAAAAAAGATCGACTCTACCAAACACCTAAATTAAACGATGTCCTCTATTTGCATTATCAAGGTGATCCTTAAACAAGACAATATTATCAATCACTTTTTACACCATTTTTTAGGTTTTCAGGGCATCGAGTGTCTAGAGGAGTATACCGAACTAAAATGTCTTTGGCTGGAATGCAACGCGATTTCTGAAATTCAAGGGCTTGAAAATCAGTCAAAATTGAAATGTTTATTTTTACAGAGCAATCTCATCCAACGAATCGAAAATTTGGATTTTTGTAAAGAATTAGACACACTGAATCTATCACAAAATCATATACGTAAAATCGAAAACTGTAGTTCGAATATTTTGCCTATATTGAATACCTTAAATCTGTCATCGAACTATATTAGGGATTCAGAAGGTTTAAGAGAATTGGAACACTGTCAAACCTTGTCTGTATTGGACTTGTCGAATAATCGTATTGACGATATATTAGTGGTGAAGGTGAAGAGAGGGTGTCAATGAAGAGAAAATTTATTATTCTACAATTTTTTGTTTTTAGGTTTTTTCTAAAATGCCCGAGCTTAAGGTATTGGTACTGCAAGGAAATCCAGTAATATCAAAAATACCCCAATATCGTAAAACGTTAATATTGGAATGTGTAAGTGTTGTAGTTGCTTACTAGCACAGCTTTTATAAGTATTTTAATTTCAGGCAAAATTAACTTATCTCGATAGCCGCCCGGTTTTTCCTAAGGATAGAGCATGTGCTGAAGCTTGGTAAATACAGAATTTAAATCATATATAAAATTGCAGAGACTGTTTACTGTTCATTTTTTAAGCAGTTTTTGTAGTGGGGCTTATAAACACAATTCTACTCTTTCTAGTAATCCATTCAAGCAAGCAATGCAATTTTATTCAATGTTTGACGGAGTTTACGATGTTTTAGGCCTTGTAAAATTGTTGCGGCGCAAAAGCAGCGATAGTTTTTGCAAAACAAGGCTGCATATAATGTTTCCTCATACGCTGGACGTTAAGTAAAAGTCCTTAAGGAAAGAGTTTCGGTCCTTAATATTGCGTTGTTAGCATTACTCTCTCACATGTTATCAAACGAAATTTGCTAAATTCTGCTCCATTTTCTCTTTTTTTTGTTTTGATTGTCTATACCTGTCGCAGGCAAAATGTCGTAGGTTAAATATGTCACGTTTTCATTTGCAATTCCGTCAAAGACATTATATTATGACCTGCGTGAGATTCAACCGTCTTTTCAATTAAAAAAATTTGAAAAATTCAAAATATATGCTTTCGAACCATTTCTACAAATCAACTTTGATTAGCCTCCATCCGTCGCGAATGGTCTCAGTCGGACCATAGATAGTTCTTGGAGTTTTGTCTATATCCGAGTGCACCTTTTTTGCCTAATGCGTTTAATTTTTGTTTGAAGGAAACGAGGTGGATACGAAGAAGAACGTAAGGAAAATATGCGTTGGAATCGCAAGGAACGTAAGAAGATTACAGACAGCGTGAACGGTAACGGGGTTTCTCTCTCAAATTTATTATTCCTAAATTATCATTGTTTTTTGAAATTAAATTTCATTGTTAGCCACCATACGTATGCGCAATAAATTTCGTAAAGCTGACGACCAACTGGAGTTAATACCGTCTTCCGATTCCGAAGATGATGCTACAAATGAAGCCAAACGGCGACAACGAGCGAAATTAGATTTCGGGGTTAGCATGGAATTAGGCTTGTGGGACGAAGTGGCTGAAACATTCCATTCCGGAAGTTCATCTTCTTCTGATATGAATGCGAGTTCATCAACATCGGTGATAAGCACAACGGATTCGAATGGAGGGCAAGAATCTTCGTATGACAGAACCAATAAATCATTGGAGATATTTAAAAATATGAACTCCGAAAAGAAGATTTTAAATGATGCGGGTGAAACGGACGCCAAAATATTGCATGTGGACGAAAGTGGCCATATAGGCGAAGCATTGAAATACGTATCAGAAGAAAATTGCGTCATTGAAAATAGGGAATCTGAGAAGGTAGCCGAACTGACAGATAATTTGAAAGCTAAAATTTCTGACTCTAGTTCGGACACTGATGACGAATATAAATCTCAGTTCAGTGAAACCGTGGATGCTATAAATCGTGTCACTACCGCTATGAATAATTTATCTCGGATTGACAAAATGGGCGGCAATTTTAAAAAGTGGGTCCGTTTACAAATAGACACTGGTGAGCGCAATAAAGAGGAAGAAGGTGAAAATGACGAGAATTGCGAACCATTAAAAGCTATGGATGATCTGATGAACACATTATCGGAACCAATTTCTCATGTAATTACAGAAGACAATTCATCAATACTCACGGCTAAAACCAAAGCAGAAGTGGAGTACGAAAGAGAATGCGCAGCAATTAACAAGGTGGTGGAAAAAAATTTTGAAGAGCTGTCTACCGACATGGACCTATATATGATTGAAATGCATAAAGATCGCAATGAAAGAGAATTAACCAAGCATGCTATATTTAACCGAGTTTGTACAAACGATGAAAAGGAAAGTAGCAGCAATGACAGTAGCATCCAAGAAATGGAAGAAGAGATGGAAGATGTTAGAATTCAACGTATGGTAGAAGAGTGGGATAAGGAGACGCGAGTAATCGTGAGCAAAAGTGTTCCCAGAAAATCGAAACCTAAAACTATTCCCGAAATTTGGTTGAATGATAAACCAGTTACAGATAATTTAATAAAAGAGGAAGAGACAAGTATGAAAACACGATTTTCGTCGCAAGAAGAAACTATGCCAATTATCGAACGTAAAACTGGGCTGAACCAAGATCAAGGAAGAATTATTTTTGAATATGACGGTATCTACGAAAGTCTTAAGGCTTTGAAAGAAGAGCGTGAATCTTCAATAGACGCTGTCGAAGAATTAGCAGCTGTAAAAGAATTGAGAAACAGCAAAGAACGACTACAAATATCAGAAATTGTTGATTGCAACCAATTGAACGTAAGCAAAGATGGAGAAGGCGAAGCGCAAAAAGGGGGACAAAAACTATTACAACTTGTCAAAGAAAAGAAATCGGTAGGAACTATTTCAAATAATTGCAATGCAGAGTTAACTGTACCAAGAGACATGCCTAAGAAATCTAAATCGTCTCTTCCGGCTAATTTTGAATACGAAACCTTTGAAGCTTCTTATCTGTTATCAAAATCGAAAGAACCATTAAAAGCGTTCGAAGAGGAGACTAGAGGCTTGAAAAGGATTTTGCAGCAACTGGAAGATGAGAATGAAACACGATTTGAAAGTAACTTCGAACTTATTTCAATTACTGAAGGGAAAATCACTGAGCAGGAAGAGGAGAATGCTGAGACGAATAGCATGAATCAAGAAAGATCAGAAATCGACATCGAATTTATTTCAAATAGTAAAGACAGAGTCTCGGAAAAAGAAGAAAGCAAGAAAAAAGTAGACCGAGTCGATCGAGAGATGTCTATTAATAGACAACAGAATTCCGCATTGTGTTTGAAAGTTTTACACGATATTATTCACTCTTTAGACTTGAAACGTGCTAAACCTAAGAGCTATGAATTCGGAGTTATAGAATCTGACGATGAGTATAGCTACAGTGGGCCTAAGAAGGTAGAAGTAGAAATACCTTCTGGCAAAACTATAAGAGGTGTTACAAGCTCCTTCAATGTCTTCTTTCACGAGTTTACTACGCGAAAACCTGAAGAAATAAGACAAGAGTATATGAGCCGTAAAAGAAGGGGACTAGTGACTTCGACAGACGAACAGAAAACTACCAGTTTACGGGAGCTATTGCAGGTACCCAATATCAAAAACTTTAATAAAGAGACTCAAGAATCATTGGATGCTCAATTGAAAGCCTATGAAGAGAAAAAGAATGCACGAGTGAAGCGGATGGTGCAACGCGTGTACGCTCAAAAAGAAAAATATAATGATAGTCTGGAAGTTGTAGGAGGTAAATTGATGGTGCTTAAAAAGGATACAGGGACACTCGAAAACTTACCGAAGCCCTTAGGTGAAGTGGTTGAGAGCGATTCTGATGAAGAAAACGAGCTAGATTATGAAAGAGCACAATTGGATGATAGTAATAAAAGAAAAACTTTGCAAATATACAAAGACTGTAATTCTGGGATAAAATCTCAAAGCTCGATTTGCAGTAATAGTCTACTCTGGTATAAACCAAGACAAAGGAAATCTGCTGAGCATTTAGTAACGCAAGCAAGCAAATTCAATTTTGTAAAGAAAGGAGATGGTGATGGGAATAAAGGGAATGATGATGACGATGATAAGAGTGAAGAATACCAATCTCTGGACAGCAAGCCCAAGGGGGTTTTTTTCGGACACATTGATGAAGAATTCTTTAATAAATTAGATTTCGAAAACATAGAATTTAATGAACAAGATGAGCAACGTGTCGTGCAGTGTGCTCGGAGTTACGATGAGCTAAGAAAATTCGTAAAGTTAAACAAGGATGAGCGCCATCTAAGCGAAGAAGAAAACGATTTATTAGAAAAAATGATTGCACGTCAGGCTGAAAAACCTGGCTGTAGCGATGCAGTCTTGCCATCAGATGAGAATCTCACTCAAAAGGAAGATTTGTTATTGAAGAAAATGCTAGAAAGGACCAAAGAATTACTAGAGAAAGAAGACTATGACAAAAACGCAAGGGGAGATTGCAAAGAACATTTTGATGTACGCATACAGAGAGTTTCGCATTTTAGTAGTCAAGAATCTATTAAATTGTATGAGTATAAATTTGAAAATTCTCTGCAAGAAAGAACATCGACGATATTTGAGAAAAATTTCCGGAATAGGGAAGATATTGCAGAACCTGAATTTTCTGGCACCGATTTTTATACATTTGTCTATCAAGGCAAAGAAGACGGCGACGAAGAACAAAATCTTCTATCAGATAAAAAAGGAGAAAAATCTGCAACTCAATTGTCTGCCCTTAGTGAGGAACTGGCATTAGAAAAGTCTAGTGAAGAGGAGAAAAACGAATTAGAAAACAATTTTGATAAGGAAGCCAAATATGTCATAAAAAAATGCGATCGACGTATTGAAGACAAGGACACAGATAGCAAAGTACAGGACTATAGTGGCGGCTTTCATCAACTTATTGATGATCTGGAAGAATTTGAAAACATTGAAATTAAAAGCGATGATAAACTGAATGAAATGAAATTCAAAAAACTTGAAATCGATATTCAAAACCAAAAAAATAGAATACAAAATTTGCAAAAAAAGTTTGGAGTAAACAAAATAACTCACTGTCAAGTCGAGCAAATTGAAGAAAAGAGAAACTGTCTATATAATCAGGTTAAACAGGAAAAAACAACATGTCTTTATAACGGAAACTCTGAACATCAAAATATACGTTCAGACGAGGATGTAGAAAAGGCAATTGAAGAAGTAACAAACTGTCAATTCGCGGCAGAGGATCCAAAAGAAAAAGTCGTATATGAAAAACACAATACTGCAGAGATTATTAAAGAAGCTCAACGAAAGGCAAAATTTTCTTTAAATATAGATGGGGCAGAAAATGTCCATGAAGCATGGCTTTCACCAATGATTGCGGATGTATGTGGAAGCAATTTCAAAGGAGTTATTAAAGATTCGATATGTGTTTCTCAACATTGCGCTACAAAAAACAATTGCTCATTAACCATACCATTAGGAGAATCCCTTGCAGTTGGCGAAATTCCCCAGGTTGTTCGGGATAAAATGCATGTATTTCCTGCATACGATTGTTTTCAAACAAAAGTAGCAGCGGATGAAAATGAAGTTTTATTCGGGGAAAATACTGAAGGCTCAAATGTCGCAATAATTTATTATCCGACAGGTAAGGATATTTTTAGGCATAACGAAATTAATATCTATAAGCGTAACATTTTCAGGTACTCAAGAATTGTCTACCGCATCAGAGACTATTAATCGCGATGATGCGGCTCATGTCCAAGAAGACAAAGCAGATAGAAAAGTGGAGCTCAAAGAAATCGATGAAGTGGAAGAAAAGGAACCCAATGGGCTTGAAAAAACGCTTTGCAATACTCCTCTTCCAAGAAACATATTGGAATGCACTCTTGAAATGTTAAATGACGACAATGGGGAAGTTATTGATAGCGTTACTGTTAGCGCTGAGATTAATCAACTTTAAATATCGATTATCTGGAACATATTTTTTGCCTAGAACACTTTGTCACTATATTTTCTTAATGTCATTTTGTAAACGAATAAATTTAATTAATTCTTTGTAAACATATTTCAAGAAGCATCTGTTGTGTCCGCTGTGAGTAATCTTATCAACAAGTAGATGCCTTATATGCAATAAAGTTCACAATTCGCTCCGCAGCTGAAACCGGTTTCACAACCAGTATATAAATACATAAACCGATGTTGCAATCATCGTATAATAATTGCTTTGCTTTTTCATAGTTGTACATTGTCCGGTTATAATCCATCATTGGCTTGTTAGTGCTTATCAAATCAATGTAGTACATCCGAGAACCAGTTTCAACCGGCTGTGTAAAACCTTTTCTCGGTGTAGAAAGTGCAGGTTATATTAGTGTTGGAATATCATATGCGAAATTCTGAAAATTTGCTTAGCAACTATTGTTCATTATATGTCTTCTTGATTGATATGTCCAACTATGCTTTTTCACTCCTATTTGCAGTTACGCCAAAAAAAGCTAAAAAGTGTGACATATGCACGCTTAAATACCTGCGTGGATGCAATTGGAACATGCATCGACGTTTTTAGTGAATACGACCATAACCAACAGTTATAAAAACAACTGTACGTGCGAATAAGATCTCAATTGCTTAATGCGGTCGAAATAATTGTAGGTAATGCCTGATTCGGCCAAATTTGAACATAATTCTCCTCCTATTTGTCGTTTTTCATATTTATCGCGCATTGGGGTTACCAAAGGTCTACCGTTTCTTATTTATATATTTTAGGTCGTTTAGAATACTTTCTGTTTTCTCTTGAGATGATAATAATTCAGTTTTTAGTGCTATAGTTCTTTACCATTTGTTCTAATTGTTAATTTAAGGGTAACGGCAATGCACATTTTTCAGAACAATTTTTTTATTGGGTTAATAGATGCTTCGAATCTTCTAGAATATGGAGAAAAAATTCATTACCTGATATTTGCAAAGTAAAGCTACGTAAATGCAGCATCGTCTTGACGCAAAGAAGGCACGAGGTTGAGAGCGAATTGAGGAAATGGAAATGTTTGTGAAAAGTTTGCAATGAAGTTTTTAATGTTAGTTAGCATATCACAGAGCGTGTCGCGCCTGACACATAGCGCGCATACCACATACGTCTTTCGTAGGGGCAACAATTTCGAGCAAAAAATCTTCAAGGAAAGAGAATGAAGCGGAAGGAGCATCGAGGGTACTTTTAAGGTGCTGGGATTGTAAAATATGAATTTCAAGATGGCATGTAGCCTAGTCTCTATAATCTTCATTATTTTACTCCGATCTTTTCATAGCTACATGAATTACATAATTCACGTTCATCATGGAATCTCCCATGCATATTTGTTTGTGCTATAAAAATGAGTCATCTTATCTATCTATTATAATATATCTTCCATGGTAATATATGCAGTTGTGTCCATGAAGTTGCGGTCAGATTGTATCGATACAATATATATTTTTATTTTTTATTTATTTATCTATGATATCGCTTCCCAGATTTATCTAATCCTTCTACTCTACCATTAAATATCACACGTTAGACGTTTACCCATAAATGATGATATTTCGTGGAAAACTTTATATGGGAAACTTTATTATGGGGATGTTCAAGGATGCGAGAAATTTACGTTACGTTAGCGAATTTCAAAAGAACTTGTTTGAACTTAATCAATGAAGAGCTTCAGGTTCCTTTACCTTATAGGCGCTATTTTGTAAGTTATATTAATTTGAAAATTTCTTTGCAACTAAAGGGTGAGAATATCTCATATTTCCATATAAAAATGTCTTGAAGTTTAGGCCGACTAATTCAACAATAAAACTAACATTGTTTCGCCTCGATTTTGACGCGCTCCTAAATTTTCTGGCGGTTGAATGTAAAAGTTTATTCACAACAAACTTGTCGTGTATTAAAAGCAACATTTGATTGATCGTTAAAAAGTTGTCGACACTTCGAATATTACCAAAAGGAATGCGTTTCATCTTTTGGTTGGTCAATGGAGATTACTGTGAAGTTTTTAACAATAGCTGAGAAGATGGCAGTTCTTCAATTTATGAGTGTGAAAGCATGTTGCTTAGTCATCTCGACTCTTCTTTCTTTATATTTTTTTAAATTCTTCTTGTCGCGATAATTGAACGTTCTCTTGACGTAGCATTGTTCGCCAAACGTCTTCCTGGAAATGCAACAATAGGAAAGAAATATGCGACGAAGACTAATTCTTCACTGCAGCAATGCGAGTTCTCATTCATTGGTGTAAATTGGTGCCTTTGTTAGTGTTCCAAACGCTTCCAGCTATTTGGTCTTTATTTGACGCCTAATTATTTAATAAAAAATGTACTCAAATTTAATGAACAAATTATATTGGCTGAAATTATCGATACGATTACGAAATTAAAATCATATTTTCAAGGCGTTCGCTATGAAATTCATTAGGCAAAAGAAATAACACTGACATGAATTTATCCATTCTCCCTTCCTTCCGTCCTTCATAATTCGATGACGTACGCGTCTATTACCGCAAAAGACATTACTCGTCCTCCGAAAATGTTTTGTAAATAATTATTAGTAATTTAATAACATCCGTTTATGGTTTAAATGGCGAAAGCTGGGGCAAACAGTCTAAAAAGACGCACTTGTATGCTAATTTCGTTTGGACACAAGAAAAAGTGGGCGAATAGTAATATTCGGAATAATTATTATATAACTAATATAGCTATATATTACAAAAAAAATTTTTTTTTAGTATTAAAAGATGAGTACACAGCGGCTTTTCTCGTGAGGCATTTTCGATTGAGGTGCCTCTGCGGCACGCGGCAAGGCTGGCCCTAAAACAACAAAAGAATATGCAAATAGATAAAAATTCGTTTACCCTACATGCCTACAGCTAAAGGAGTGTGCTTCCCTACGCTCGCTTGTATTGCTTGAACTGCTACCAAATTGTCGAAAAATACATTTTCAAATATATAAACGATGTACGATATTTGCTAGATAATATGAACGATATGAATTACGATATGTAGAATATGAAATGCATAATACCAGAAGTACGTATCGCACGTTTGCTTACAATCTCAATCTTGTTTTTTTCACTATTTTTATCGGGTAATTTTTATCCAAACAGGTTGATTTTCAAAAGAAAAATCTAAGAAAAATTTAAGGACGAAAATTAAGAATAAAATTGTTCGTTTTGCAGATCAAACCTTTGAAGCGATTTAATTACCTTTAAAGCTTATTTGATAAGAGATGAAAGATAAACTGTGGAACTAGTTAGTTCTTCGAGCTTCAAGTCGTAAATGCGTTGCTAATTCATAATTAATAGATCAGGTTAGCAAGAAATAAGTTCCTGCATTTTATATGCTCATCGAAAGGCACACATTGTCAGAATTTTCCTAGGCCTGTGTTATTTTATGACATCATGACTTTCTCATCAGAACTGTTTGAAATGTATATTTATGAGAAATAAATCGAATATTTTTCATCAGTACTTCCTTTTGAGCAAAGTAAACATATAACTTTTCACATGTTATGTCACCAATTTTTTCCTTTACTTGTAAACCAAACAAACCAAACTTATGAATGTTATCGCATTTTCTTTAAATGGAAAAAAACTGGCTTGAGCTGGTTTTCTGCCATTTAATCATTTTTTTTTTTTTTTGTATTAATTATGTCTCTAGAAATTGTTTGAATTTGATCTGCTGCGAATTTTTTTTATTGTTTCGTTTACTATCAGCTCGTCGCTGTCGGGCTGATAATCCAGAAACCGTAAGAACGCGTATTAATTCAATTCTCTCTAAGATTACGAGAAAAGCCTTTTCCTATAAATACGGATTACATTATATTATGAGTTTTAATTCAATGCGAGCTTTGAATGAAGAAAGAAAATCAACATTTAAATAAAAAAGTGTTTTGGGTGAAAGTGATGTTTTTAAAATTAAGTGTTTGAAACTTATTGCTTTTGATTTGTGCAGAAGTTAAGAATTAAATCTAAAATATGGAAGTGAGTATATTTAAAAACCTCGGAATATAGCATTATTGCAATGTAGTGTAAATGGAATGAAAAATGGTGCAGTGCAAGAATATTACGTGAAAAAGTGACGAATTTTGATTGATTTCATCCACTTGAAGTTCGTCGGGGTGTTTAATTAAATCTTCGAATTTAAATTAAAGGATGGAAGGTTGAGAAACTAACCGAACATATATATATATATATATATATATATATTTCACTTGATCATAATTATGTGGTGCATTGTGATACTAATGTTATAAAGTCATGTAAATTTTTGTATAAAACTTTTTTGTTTACACATGTATTTTTGTTAATTATCTTTTATCCAGAGTCCTTTACGTATTGCGATCATTGGTCAAAGTAATTTTGCCGCTGAGGTTTTAGAACTTCTTTTGGAGAAGAACTACAACATAGCCGGTGTATTCACTATACCGAATAAGGGTACTCGTGAAGATATATTAGCTGCAACCGCAAAGCAACATAGTATACCGGTTTTTAAATTTGCCTCATGGCGTCGGAAGGGTGAAGTTTTGCCAGAGGTTTTGCAGCAATATAAATCTGTTCAAGCGAATTTAAACGTTTTGCCTTATTGTTCACAATTTATTCCTATGGAAGTGATAGATGCCGCCAATTTAGGTAGCATTTGTTATCATCCGTCAATTTTACCAAGGCATCGGGGAGCCAGCGCTATTTCGTGGACTCTTATCGAAGGAGATGAAGTGGCGGGCTTTTCCATATTTTGGGCTGATTATGGATTAGACACTGGGCCGTTGTTGTTGCAAAAGCAATGCATAGTGGAACCTACCGACACTTTGGACATTTTATATAAGCGATTTCTCTATCCGGAGGGTGTAAAATCAATGGCTCAGGCAGTTAATATGGTCGCCGAAGGTAAAGCTCCAAAAATACCCCAAGCTGAAGTGGGGGCATCCTATGATGCGGCAATGTTTAAGGAGCAAAATCACTATATCGACTTTAAAAAAACCGCTGAAGACATCTGGAATTTTGTACGTGGTCTAGATTCAGTGCCAGGTGCTTTAGCAGTAGTTTTACATGAAGATGGTTCAGAGGAAAAGATTAGATTTTTTGGTGCTCATTTGTATGCGGATGGTCCTGTCATAGGTCCTAAAAGGTTAACATTGAAAGGACTAAAGAATCCCGCTTACATACATGACAGAGGTCTTTTACTTCAAGGTACAGACGGTAAATTCGTGAATATTCGTCGTCTCAAAAGAGGTAGTAAAATGATTAATGCTTGCGATTGGTTCACGAAGTGCCAGCAAAGTCAAATTTCTAATTTTTCTAAAGATGAGTTAGATAAACGTGACGTTTTAATTAATATTTGGCATTCTATACTCAAGTGCCCTATAGAGGCAGAGACAGACTTCTTTGCCGCAGGTGCAGGATCCATGGATGTCGTACGCTTAGTAGAGGAATGCAAGGATGCTTTAGATATGACTCTAGATAGTGGGCAGGTGTTTATGGCACCAGTTTTTGAGGAATTTTTCTGCGAAATTATTAGAAGCTTGAGACAGGAATCCTCGGCGGTTCAGGGGCGAATACACTACGATGGCTTTGTATTACAGGCCAATAAGCGAGAAATTTCAGTACCCACACAATTGTTCATAAATGGGGAATTCATGGATGCAGAGCAACGAAAAACCTTAGATATTATTAACCCATCTAATGAGGAACTACTTTGTAAAGTGGCTTGCGCTTCACGTTCGGATGTAGATAAAGCGGTGCAAGCTGCCCATCAGGCTTTTTATGGAGCCTGGCGTCAGGTATCGGCGCGTCAGAGAGGCAATCTAATGTTAAAATTGGCCGATTTGATGGAGGAATACAAAGAGGAATTAGCGACGATCGAATCTATAGACTCAGGAGCTGTTTACACGTTAGCTTTGAAAACTCATATCGGTATGTCTATAGATGCTTGGCGTTATTTTGCGGGATGGTGTGATAAAATCCAAGGCAATACTATACCTGTAAGTCCGGGTCGCCCTAACAAAGTCTTGACATTTACAAAAAAAGAGCCCATAGGGTAAGTTTTGGAGTTATACTCTACAAAATATTTCTGAAATTATTCGAATCTATATCAGAGTGGTAGGTTTGGTTACACCTTGGAATTATCCTTTGATGATGTTGTCTTGGAAAATGGCAGCTTGTATAGCTGCTGGCAATGCTTGTTTAATAAAACCTGCGCAAACCTGCCCTTTAACTGCTTTGAAATTTGCTGAGTTAACAGTGAAAGCCGGATTTCCACCTGGTGTGATTAACGTCGTGCCAGGCACGGGTACAGAAGCTGGTCAAGCTATATCAGATCATGAACTTGTGCGTAAGTTAGGCTTCACCGGCTCCACATCTATTGGAAAGATTGTCATGCGATCTTGTGCTGATTCTAATCTTAAGAAATGTTCACTGGAATTGGGTGGAAAAAGTCCTCTGGTGATATTTGCCGATTGTGATTTTGAAAAAGCAGTAAAATATGTAAGGATATATTTTAACAAAATCTTAAAGATTTAATAAATCTCCTCCTTTTTAATATAATCCACAGGGAGTATGTTCAGTTTTCTTCAATAAAGGAGAAAATTGTATTGCAGCTGGTCGTCTGTTTGTGGAAGACCGTATATATGATGAATTTGTTCGTCGTGTATTACGCGACGTACGTTCCATGACCATTGGTGATCCGCTGAATCGTTCCACAGCTCATGGCCCACAAAACCATCGAGCTCATTTTGAAAAGTTAATTGAGTTTTGTCGTCGTGGCATTAAGGAAGGAGCTAAATTGGTTTACGGGGGCAGACCTGTACCTAATACCAAAGGTTACTTCTTTCAACCAACCATATTTACAGATGTAGAGGATCACATGTTTATAGCGCAAGAAGAATCGTTTGGCCCTATTATGATAATAAGTAAATTTCACGGCAGCGATGTCGAATCAGTAATGCGACGAGCGAATCGCACCGAATATGGCTTAGCAAGCGGTGTTTTCACCCGTGATATAAGTAAAGCTTTGATGTTTGCTGACAACATTGAAGCCGGTACAGTATTTGTTAATGTTTACAATAAGACTGACGTAGCCGCGCCTTTTGGAGGCTTTAAACAGAGCGGTTTTGGTAAGGATTTAGGCCAGGAAGCCTTAAATGAGTATCTAAAGACTAAATGTGTTACAATAGAATATTAAATATATATAAATATACTTATTCTAAAAGAAACTGAAGTAATTCTAATAAATAAAACTGTATTTTATTTCAAAAGAATACCCAAAAAATATTCTTGAATGGAACTATTAGTATTATATTGTTAAATTGTTATGTTAAATTGTTTTGATGTTTGTTTCATTTTTATTTGAAATATATGCATATTTCAGTTGCTGCTTTATGAACTGGAAAGTCTTTTGTTATTTGTTGAAAACTGTTCCTTTTGAGGATTCCCTCCTAACGTAAAAAAAAGAATGTGCACCAAGTCTCGTCTTCAGAAAACTAATGGCACAGAAAAGTCACTTTTTGAAAAATAATGGTTACCACCTCCTCCTTGCAAACTGTTCTAATAGTGACGACTTCCCCCCTGCCTATGCAATTGTAGTAGCTGCCATACAACAGGTGCCGGTTAATCCAATACTAGATGAAGTCGATTTAACGTTTTCTACCGGAGATAGAGCTATTCTTCAGGTCACAAATGGTACTCGCAAAACTAAACTGAAAGCGGTTACTATTACAGATACTTTGAAATTATCCGATATTCTTTGAACTTCAATTGGAACACGGCAAAAGAAAGGAATACTATTGTTACTTACAAACTCAAAGTTAAATATTTTTGGAGCCGCATCATATTGGTCTCTTTTGAAATGAGCGAGCAGACATAACAGCCATATCCCCATCCTTACGTGATGCCACTTCGCTGTCAAACATAAACCACTAGACGTTAAGTGTTTAACCGACAATTTTATGATCGCACAAAACATAATCTTTATGCAATTAAATCTAAGTAAATGTAAGAAGTTTTCTTTCTCAAGAAGGAAGTCATTCATTACTCACTATTTCATTCATTCGCACAAGAAGGGATGCGTCGATTCGTTCACAGATTTAGGCGTTCTATTTGACCATAGGTTATGTTTTAATTTGCTTGTTGAACTATCTTTAAGCAAAGCTAGGTCCGCGCTTGGTTTTATAAAGAGGTGGTTCGAAGAGCTTGATGATCGGCTATTACGAAAAGGCTTTACATGTGTTTGGTTAGACCTATACTCGAGTATACCTTTATTGTGGGGTCTTCTTCATATAGGTGCTATGTAGATTCAATTGAATCTGTTCAAAAGCAATTCTTGCTGTTTGCCCTTAGGAATTTGGGTTGGGATTCGATCGCCTCTCGTCCCCTATGAAAACAGGTTGCTTCTTTTGTCTATACCGTCTCTCGAGAAACGTAGATTTGTTCTTGACGTTTCCTTCGCAGTCAAAGTAATAAATGGTGCTATTGACTCGCCTTCATTACTTGGAGAAATAAGCTTTAATGTCCCTTACCGCTTCTGTAGGCACTTTATCTTGGTTAAGCTTAATCAGTGTGAATTTAATTATGAGCTGTTCAATCCGCTCAGAGTCGTTTGCAAGAAGCTAAATGACGTCTACCACTTATTCTCGTTATCGGACTCTTTAAAGTCCATTAAAGCAACATTGCTTAATACGCGCGATTTACCTATGTCGTATTTAAACTAGCTCTTAACCTTAAAAAGTTAAATTAATTGATGTTAACTATTATCGGTTGCCAAGCTTATGTATGTTTGCGATGGCTTAGGGGTACATTTGGTCCTACACCGGTTATTAGTTTTATTATACTTATACTAAGTTTTAATACAAATTAATTTAAGATTTACTTTTTATTTTTAGAGTTAGCTTTAAAATTTCTGACTCAAATAACATATTACAAAGGTGAACATATCTTTATATCTGTATACCACCCATTGATTTGTAAACATTCATACAGGTTTTTATTTCTAATCTGTATACCACCCATTGATTCTACAACTGTTTTTATTTCTAATCTGTATAACGCCCATTGATTCTACAGCTGTTTTTATTTCTAATCTGTATACCACCCATTGATTTGTATACCATCCATTGGTTTGTAAATATTCATACAGATGTTTTTACTTAAAAACGCTTCAGTCCTTTTTTTGTACACATTTTTTGCAAATAATTACAGTTTTGTAGTTTTTTTCTTAATTTTTAAACTTTAAACAAATAAGCCACAAGTGTTATTGGCTTAGTCCATTCTAACTCAAAATCAAAACTCAAGATAATTATTGACCTTTAGTATGTTATAAAACAAAAGCATTAGAGTTTCTATATTCGCAACTGTGCAATCAAATCTAACGCTCGAAAACCGAGTTCTATGAAGTAAAATGTTAGTTTTGTTAAAGGCATATAGCCACGCTTCTCATAGCGGCCGAAATCAACACTACTAATCAATTTGTACTTCTCGTTAATGACAAAATTATCGAATTTTAAAGTTGTAAAATTTGCGGGTTGCGTCTAGGACCCGCGTTACAGACAATTTGTAAGCTGAGGGAGTACCGTCTTCGTTCCTTACCCCTTTAATTAAAGACGACGCAATGAAAAGATTGACTTTCAAATATATGTTAGAAAGAAAATTGAAGAGGAAATTGACGAAAAAAATTAACAGTGCTACCGTTCTCACTACTCTTGGGTCAATCCTCGTCTGGTTCCAGATAATATGTTTTCATTTGGGGAGTGTACGAAATAGTTTTAAATTTTCTGCCTCGATCAATAAGAATAAACTTTAAAAAAACTACATTTAATTAATCGTAACTTTGTGCGGGCATGGCCGATTGGTTCAATTTTTGGGCGTTAATAGGAGAGCGTTCCATAAAGTAAATGCGGAAAATTTCAACCTTCCAACTTTAAGAATTCCCGATTAACGAGCAAAAATCAAAAAAATTTTTGTAAAGAAACTGGGTTGCCTTCAGTTTACGCTCCATTGCGAGCTTGTGCTCTAACTAATTTGTCCCGTTTTCATTACCGACCCGCGTGCAGAAACTTCCAATCTAATCTTTCTATCAAATTTAAAGTTGTTATTTTCATTTTTTTGACCAGGAGAGTGCCAACAGCGTACATAGACGCACAGACGCACAGACAGATAGATATGGCTTAATCAATTCAGAATTTCACGCTGGTCATAAAAAAACACGAAATGAATATACCCCGATCATCCAGTTGGCGGAATACTTGTAATAACAGTAATATTATTAAAAAGTATTGTAATTGTTTGCAAAGACAAGCAAAAAGCGTCAGCCATCAAGAAAGGAATTTGAAGCAAAAAGATATATTGGAGAATTTTGAAATGAAACATTCTAAATCAATTTCAACGCTCGCTCTAAGATACAATACTGTTCCAAACAACACGTGCCATAGAAACATAAACAAAATAAAAATGTTGCAGGGAGAATTTTTTTGAGCTTTTGTTTATTTTCATAGACCAAGTTGCAGCTTTTCTTCACTTTCATCGAAAACTTGATGCAGCTTTTGTTGATTTTCATCAAACAGTTGATGTTTCTATTTATTTTCATGATCATGATTACTGTTGATTTTGTTGCAAGAATATGAATAAGAGATATTGAATCAATTGTTGTTGTTGAAGATTCATTTCCTTATACATATTGTGTAAATTGATATTATATAAAGGGTTCGATGTAATGTTTCACTAAAAATTAAAACCAAATAATTCGATAGAAAGAGAGTTAGTGAAAATTTAATTAATAATGGTATTGAACTTTTGAAGTAAGTAATTTATTGAACGAAGAATTTGTAGTTGTATTCACTTCAAAGGAACCGCACAGGGAGTTAAACAGGAACCACGTTCGGGAAGGTCATCTACATAAACTGCTAATGGAAATCTCATGTTTCAAGCGTTCTGCGGTCAGCAATGCAATCAATTTTAAGGATTTGAAGCTTTCTCCTTTGTCTTGGCGTCTTATTTCCCTTTCTTTGAAACCCAACGTCGTATCCCATTGCCTGAAAAAACTTTTTGTATGAGTGATGATGATGACAAATGCGCGATTATTGATGACGTAGCGTGGATTAGAGCTTACAGTACAAGACAGAAACAATTCAATAATTAACCGAATATCGGTTGCTAAAGTTACTCCATTGCCGTGATATGTGTAAGAATTTCTTTCCAAAGATTCGTATAATTAATAAAGAACCCTTCCGTGGTCGGTTGCGTGAGTCTGTTCTTGAAAATGCTTCCGATAAAAAATAAACGAAGTTCTGGTTTTTGCGTTGCGATAATGCACCTTCACATATTTTTAACAGCAACCAGACTAATATCCTCTTACAAACAACTTGATATGGCTTTTTTGGCAATGTCGCTCTTCACAAGGCAATCACTGTGTGGCAATATTAGAAAAAGAGCTGTAAGTTACGAACTGGCAAAAAGTAGCAGATGAAACTGTTGTATGAACTTTTTTAATGGAAGTTGTATGAAATCTAATAAGAAGAATTTTAGATTGATATTCGAACTGTAAGTATTGCTAAAATACTTACTTAATTTTTTTTGAACATAATGTTATGTGTTACTAAAATTTTTAATCGATATGCCTTCTATAATTCGAACGCAAAATCGGATTTACGTACACATATTTTCACACAATTGTCGAAATTAACTAAATTTGTATCTGAGTGAATGATTCGTGTGAGTCTCATTAAATTTAATTTTATACTAAACTTTTCGATGGAAATTCAAGCGAGTTACCTTTTAAATGAAACTGGTCATACTTTTGGAAAAGAAAACGAATATTTCTATTGCTTTTATATGCTCTAATAAAATTATTGAAAGTAATAATACATTGTAAACGCTAAGATAAATAACATATAAAATTTTAATAGAACAGGAAAGAAAGAGAATATTCTTTTGTTATCTGATATTATCATCCCATCATCATGTATTGTGTGTAAAAGCAGTAGTAAAATGAAATGATGAACAAAACCACTTAGCCTAACAGACGCACTTACTGCTGTGTATGCATAGGAATATATTTGCCTCTATACCTACGGATATCCTGTAAAACTATTTTTCAACCCAAAAAATTTCAATTGGTTGAACAATACATTGAATACAATGCGCACACACCTATAAACAATAAGTTTTGTTTATATGTATTACATAATTCAACATGTTGGTGACTAACACATGCACGCACGCTCCAATTCTGGGGAACAAAAATTAAAAATTTAACGGTTTTTAACATTTTGCTTTTCAATTTTTCTTGCGGTCTCCCCAACAAAGGTTAATACAAAGATAAGTTGCAAATCGGTAGACGATAGTGAGGGCGCAATTTTATAAGGATGTTTGAACAGACATACAATCATATTTTTGTACATGGAAACAACAATTTTCTTTTCTTCTTTAGCTTTTAGCAATTATGGAACAGAGACGGACAGAATGGCCATAGTACGACCCAGTTTAGTGCTGTGTTATCACTTGGCATAAGTTAGCTATCAACAAAATTCAGTTACTTCAGTTGCTGCTGATAATGGTTGGCTTAAGCACTGAATGTGTGATAAAAACGGAAATGACAGAAATATTACAAAAAAGCTATTGTGATATAATAACAACAGAAAGGAATAACGTAACAAAATGAAATGTGGTTCGTACCTACTTAGGCTAAGTATTTATCAGCGTATTTTAGAAATGTGTTATGTTTATGCACTGTAAGAAAGTCTCTTTACGTATTATCATTGCATATTTGCAGGCGAAATATAGTTCGAAGTAAGTATTCTTTTAAATAATATCTTTGCAAATAATTTATCCTATTCCAAATTCTCGGTCCACTAGTTCCGTTAGTAAAACCAAAAGGGTGCATTTTACACAATAATATATGTTATATTACTTAAAGCATGAACTGAATGCAAGCGCGCATGCAAAGTCTCCAGTGGAATATTTTTGAACTAAACCACGGCTTTCCTGCGCTCAGTTTGCTTTTTGGCGAAGCTGGGTGCAAATAAGCGCCTTTAACTAAGAGAGAAAGATCGGAGAAATGAAATACAAACAGTGTTGAAGATGCTTAATCAATTCTGTATGAATTCGTTACTGAATGGGATGATTTATTGGATAAGTTTTTAAATATTGACGAGATTTGGGTGTACAAGTACGAACTTAAATTTGCGTATGGTTGTTTTCCTGCTTACACGTTATAAGTAATGGCTGGTGGTCGAATGACCTCCTAAAGTTTCGAGTTTCAAAATTCATGGTTTTTATTGAAATTGCTATTTAGGTTCATGAAATTATAACATTAACAAAATTTGATTTAAATTTTATTATAGTATATATATATATATAAATAAATTTAACCACATAGTATAGTATAGTTCGATGACGAACTGCACTTCTTTAGCGAACGCTGCGCATTTTTCATTTGTCTTTTTTCCTTTTCTAAGTTGTACAGCTTTTCTTGGATTCAGCACTGAAGGATATACTCATTTTTTTTTTCCATAACGTATGCAACACTCAAAAGGGTATTTCAGAGACCCTATCAAGCATATATATTCTTGATCAAAATGAAATTCTCAATTGATTAATTGATTAGTTTCCTGAAGTTTGATGCTTAGTTATTATAAGGCAAACAAGGTAGAGTGTGTCAAACTATTTTGTACATTCCTCAAATAAAGATATATCATTTGCCTAAAAATGGGTTAATTCTGAAATGAATATGGTAAACACCCCGAAGTAGTGGATTAGTGGTTAATGGTTGGTAAGCGGCATTCGGCCCCCGCTGAATATAACTTTCTTACTTGTTTATTTTTTTACTCATTCGCGTTTGTTTTTCAATTGAAGAACTAAAATGACACATTAGCGAAATGATGGAATTAAAAGGCGTACGAAGTGTAGATACTGTATTTAAATTGATAATCTAGGTTCGGTATAGTCAAGACCTCGAAACGTAACGATACCCATTCTTGGTGCTATTAGAAGTGTTAACTCTCTAAAAAATTAAAAGTTACTCAATCCTTTTCCATGACTGAATGCAAAAGAAGACCTCTGAAAAAAGGAACAGATATGACTTTTGTAAATAATTGTAATAAATGTAAATAATTTCTAACAAACTCTCCTGAAATTGATAGCATAATATCACATCTGCTTACAGAAGACGACATTGTAGAAATGTGAGGTAGCATCACGTAACATATAGTCTGATATTTATCTCATGTAAGTTGTATCCCGGAAATGGGCACCTTCCAGTGATAATAAGACAATAAAACAACTGCTGCGATTTTATTATCACACAGTATTTGAAAAAGCTGCAAAAGTAAATAAGACGTCTACCCTGTAGCGAAATGCAAGCGCTTATACAATGACAAATAAAAAATCGTTCACTAATATAAATACCTACAACAAGAGTATAACCTTAAGTTAAATTGCAAAGCAAATATCACACATATAATACAAAGAATGGTGTTGTAAAGTTTTTAGTTTTCTTTTCAAAAAGTGAGTAAGTGGTTGCAATGCATCTCCCAACATATAAGTACTCGTGCGAGTGTATGTGCAAATATATCTACGAGATAGTACAGAGGTGTACTAGTAGTATATAAAACGTCCTTCAGCTTGCGGAGATTATTTAACTTAAGAGACGACAAATCAAAATGAAAAAAGCAAACACAACGACTGCCATATACGATATGCATCTGTATGAATAAAATGTGAATAACGCTATCATATATAGTATGAACATGCGTTAACAACTTTTATATATAAAATTTATAAAAAAAACCAAAAGAAAGAAAGAAGAGAAAAAAAAAACTTGATTTTGATTGTTAAGACTTTTTTCTTAAATGTATATTCGTTAAGAGTGGAAAACACGGCCTACGCTTCGTGATTATGGGGGTGTTGTATAACTTAACTAACAACTAACAACTCTTAGATAACAGCTGAGGAATGACGTAAGCCTTATAGTCGACGCTATACTCCACATGAAGTACTTATTATGACTATAACTAAGTGCCAAAGAATGGAGAATATGAAGAGCAAGAAAGAAGCAACAGAGAGGAAAGATGAAATAAAAGAGCAAAAAAATTATTTACATGCTGAAAGTTTTGATTGGTTTTTGCTCAAATTAGTAAAATACTACTTAAAAGCTTCAAAGATTTTATTTTTTTATAATTTCTGTTATTAAAATTCGAATCTATGATGAATTTTAACAGTTGTCATTTTCTTCGTCTTACTATGCGCACTTATGTTATATTATAAACATAATAATAAACGTAATTGGCCTATAAGGCATCGTCTAAGCTTTTGCTTTTTTAATCCATTACGACCTTATTTTTCTTTTTCATACCTTACATATTTTTCGTTGTTCGTTCCTTTTTCACTGACTTTTTTCGTTTTTCTTCTTCCTCTCTTTGCTTATGTTCATCTTTTGTATCGAATTTATCTGAGCGATTTCTTTATTCTGCGCCATCTTTTACTTGCTTATTTATGAGCTTGCGCTGATAAGTGTTCCCAATACACAACTATATATGTGTAGAAATTTTCAAGTTTTTGCGTAGAAAACATCAAGCCCCGTATAATTTAAAATAATCTTTTGCTTGACAAAGGAAAGGGTGAGTTTTTCCTACATCTAGACTGTTACATTTTTTAAAGATATTCTTTCAATTTTCTTTCCATCTAATCCCTTATTGTTATTTTCTACTTTACGCTTTTTATCCCAAAGTCTGTCGCTTAATCTTATGTCTCTGTTCAAATTTTTCTCTTTAAGGGAGGCGGAATTTTCTCAGATTTTTTAGTACTACTTTAAGTAAAAACATTATAAAATCTTTTAAAAAAAGAGAAAGGCAAAACAGATGCTAAGAAGACAGGAGTTTAAAATAAATAATTGGAAGACTTTGGAAATATTGACAGATTTCATTCATTGGCCAGAGGTTTTAAAGTGAAAAACTTAACAAAAAATATTTAAAAATAAGTTTACCTTAACATGTACTCAGTTAAATTTTCAATAAATTTCACATTATGTGTAAATGTTAGGTAATTTAACAAACTATTAACGTAAACAGGGTTTTCAAAAATAAAACGACTATAAACTATTTGAAACTGAGTAAACAGATCTTTTGCTGTCTATACCCCCCTAGAATATATTTTTCCTAAACTTTTCGAGCGATAGCACAATTTTTATGTATAAACATGACGCGACGTGATCCACACTTACCAAATTTAACTTTTTACTCAATGATCTTATTTTTGTTTACTTATCTCTGCAATAAAGTGATCCACATTTGATACAATTAATTTTAATGCATCAATGAATTTTCATCAGAGAGTATTACAAACTATTCTTTTTGATTTAAGAATTACTTTTCTTCGGAGCATTTACGTGAGAGACATTAACAATATAATCTTATCCGGGCCAAATTTTTCACATACATTTTATATATCAAAATGTTATTTTTTATCGATTTTTAGAATGAAACTTTAAAAGGTGCAATTTTGAATCATATACAGACTTTTTTCAAATAGGCGGTTCCGTGCTATGGTCGTAGCAATCCTATTTATAACACGCACAAACATTACATGAACACAAAATATTACTTCCATGCGCAAAAATGTCGCGCGAACCGGGTTATATGTGTGTTAGCTTGCATAGTTTGAAAAACTCTTTTGCGGACATGCGCCACGTTCTGATCATTCTACTTTTGAGCCGACTATAACATAAGAAACGAACATATGTGTTTAAGACTTCAACGTGAATAGATGCCGTCAAGAGTTAAGTCTTTGATGTTCGATAGCATGATTTCGGGTTACTCGATTTCTCTCAAGATAATGGTTACCAAAGCAAATCACTGAAGATCAATTGTTTGTGCATGTTTCCTTGACATCAAGTAATTAAAATACTCTTTTCATGAGTTGGATGCTAACAAGATTGTTTTTTATTTCTTTTTAGTTGAAAGTATGATGAAGATTCTTTCGAGATTTGATATAGTGAAACACGAGGTTTTCATAGCTAATCTAAACACACTTTATTTTATTTATGCGTCGTTTGGAAACATTTTACAGGTTTCTTGTTCAATTTCTTGGTGTAGGATGCTTGTTCTTGTTCATTTTCTTGGTGTAGGATGCTTGTTCTTCTTCATTTACTTGGTGTAAGATGCTTGTTCTTGTTGCACAAATATTTTACTGGTAAAATGATTTGTTTGCATTTATAAAGTACTTGTATATTTACATAATGCATTTCGCCTTTAATAATAAATTGACCTTATATGAGAATAATAGCAATAAAAATTAAAACAGCAGTAAAGGGTTTACATATTGCTAATTATCTGCCGAATTATACTGCCTAGAACACCATAAATGCCTATAACGAAACTCAAGAATTTTCCGAATGAAATGTCGAAGAAAATAGTTACTCTGTTGACGGCTGATAATATTGATGTCATAAAAATATTTGCTATAATACTAGGACAAAATAGAAAATTGCTCCAAAGTTTTCTAATACCAAAACAACGCCGTCCGCAATTTGAGACTAGAGGAAAAGAACGACCGCGAAGTCTGCCCTTTTACTAAGAAGCTACGTAACGAGGCAGCGAGTCCTAAGCGAGCCGTAAGCTGGACGAGCTCGGTTAAAGCGACAAAGCATTCTTACGCTGAAAAATAACGCATATATTTTACACGGTTATCGACATTTATTTGCATGTGCAGCGCGGAACGAGATGATTCTTTTGCTTTATGTATAAAATTCTTAAATATTTGTTTTTACCTCTATTTAAATTATTTCATAATATGCGAAACACCTGAAATAAAAAGCTTAGAGTTCCAATACTTGTTGTATTGTGTACTAAATTATTCGATGAGCTTTTATGAATATAGAATATTTTTCATATGCACCGCTCACATCAGTGCAAACAACCCTCTTTACTACTATACTATTATATATGCGTATGTACAGTAAATAGAATTTTTTTTATTTGAGATTTTCATGAAGAGCTCTGAACATTAAATAAACAAACGCGCATAAGCCTCTAATGGCAAATACGGAGCACTTTCTTGCATACTTAGCAATTAATACAATACTTCCAGATTATTTAGAACAAAAAGCAGTGTATACGTGCGAGAGGGTATGCATGTGCAAATGTGTTCATTTTGCTGTTAGCTGTTAACTTAGGCAACGAAAAATTTCTCTTTCAGTTGCAGCAAAGACTCTATCATTGGTGTTTCAACTGTGGATGACGGTAGCACTTCGAATATTCGGATTATTATACAAAAAAGTATAAGAAAAAGAAAGAAAAACACCAAAAAGAATATTGTATAATACTACGGCAAAAGGACTTTTTTATTACAAATGAGATGAAGAAATTTAGAGACTTTTTAATTTTAAATAATTCAATAATTTGTCAAGAAACGAAAGCTTAATTTATACAGAGAATTAAGCTTAACAATTTTTAGTGAATGTGTTCTTTTTCTGGTGCCGGAATTGCAAACAGAAAAAATGTATCCTTGTAATACTTCTGAATACACATACAAAAACTATTTGATCGTTTTATCAATTTGAAAAATTAACTTTCTCGTATTTTATGAAAGGAACCTTGAGTTAAAAAAATGGAAGAAAATCGTCTAAGGGATTAAATTTATGAAACATAATGAAATAAAAAAAAATTTAACTTTTTTTCTTTGTTGAAAAATCAATTGTGTAACGTTGTGAAAATGTTTCGAAAAAGAGTTTTTTTCTAATTTCTATTCTACTTGCATTCTTAATATATTTCGTTTTTGTTTTCGTGACGTTGAAAAAATATTTCAAAATATTTTGTAACTTACTTATGTGATTTTGTAAAATTTGTTCCATTTGTTTCAGTTTTGCTCAAGAACTAGCCGATTTTACAGTCTTTTGTTTTTCTTTTCGTCTTGCCTACCTTGGTGTCCCACAAAATTTCATTTCATATATATAAACTAAGTTTTCTCGTTGTAGACGAGTAATTTGTACGATTTGTTATACATCGTTGATTGCTGGGTACTAAGAATGTGTACGCTTAAGTGTATAGGTGTGTTCAATACGTGTTCCGCGCACATGTATGTGTGCGTACAAGGACTTATTTTCATTACTTGATTTTATAATGGCAGTTAAATTCCTCTTTCTTTTATTTTATCTCTTCACAATTAACTGTATTTTTGAAATCGGAATCTCTTAATTCCTTCGCTCTTTATTTCACTACTTGCTCTAAAATTAGAAAGCGAAAATGAAAAAAAGCACAAATGCTTTTTCTCTTCTGTCCAGATGACATACAAATATATAAAAAATTATATAAATGTATATACATTTTGGGATTTTTTAATAAATGACAGACTTTGATGCCTCAGCCTGAATGTATGTTTTGTCTGTCTCTTTGATTAAATTTGTATGTGGCGTCATTTGTCACTCTTCAATTTTTGTTGGAACAAAGCTATTCATTAAAATTGATGGATTATTAAGTTGAGAAGAACTTACATATAGTGTCTAACCAACAATCTCCGATTTTTGTGTTACGCAACTTTTTGCTTAAGGTGATTAATCAATTTTTAGTATTATTTCAATATCGAAGATTTTTAAAATCAATATATTATTTATTAAGCAGTGATCTGCCTGCTCAATTTAAGCTTCGGTTTTTGAGCCTTTTTTTTTAAATTTAAAGTGATTTCGAAAGTAGAAGAAGAAACAATGTAAATTTCACATACGACTTCAAATGCGTTTTTAATTTTCTTTTCTTACAACTTTTACTTCTAACATTGTTTTCACAATACGTTGCTTGACAATAAGTGAAATTAATTCGTATTTGCCTGCGGATAACAAACGATCGTATAAAGTGAATAGGAAATCAGTCTTAAAATATGAAAACTGTTTAGAGCTCTTGTGCCGTTATCAATGAAATATTTTTTTGTTAGTGAACCTTTGACTTTTCGGATGAGAAGTCCGTGGAAGCTTTCTCCTCATCCACTTTCGTTCCCTCTCTCCTTTTCTATCGTCTTCTTAAAAGGCTTCTCTTTAAAATGTCTGAACTAATGTTAGCGTACTATCAAATGCGATCTTATTACCAGGAGTGCTGACATAAGCTTTTTTGTCCATTGGTCCAGTATAATAATAGTTTCTTTTAAATGTTATAAAACACGAAAAAAATAAAAAATCGAAAATAATCGCTATAATAACAGCGCCACTTCGAAAATGTAAGATTTTGATTCGATATAGTAAATTCATTACATTTTTCAATGTTCGAAATTAGAAAAGCTGATATTGAAACTCGAAACTTAACCCACGCAACCTAAATTCGACAAACTCATAGCTATTTATTAGTTTTTCCAATACCTTCCCTCATACTCAGATGTGCCGCGATATATAATACGATGTAATAGTTGCCAAATGGTGTGTGATTGCGTTTATATCCTTTGACTTATGTTAAAATCTCTGAAATTTATACCGAAAGTTAAAGCTTTAAATTTTTGCTGGCATTTGATAAATAAAGTATAAGTGATACGCTTACGCACAAACAAGTATCAACTAAAGACTAATCCCATAGAATAAAATGTAAAACAATTTTAGAACTTGTTCAAATACCTCAAAATTATGCTTTACAGGAACTCATCATAAATATAATTCTTATGCCCACATCAGCAGGTTTTATTGTTTCGATTTTTTTTATACGAAAGGTAAGCCCAGCTTTGCTCGTTTAAGATGTGTATCCGACATGCTAACATGCACTAGCCAGCCTGAAAACCGTTATTCGCCTAAGACACGACGGGCCCAAGTCTCCTCGATAATTATTACCCTAATAAATGATCACATTCGGCATCATGCTGATCCAAAAACGATTGATTTTTTTCTCCTATTCATCAGACAGTAACCTGGCATGGAATTTGCTTACTTTCGTGCTTCACACAGACAAGCTTCAGGGTAAAAACACAAATGAAGCAAACAAGGCTGCTCGGAAAAATCGTTCTTTAGTTTAATGTTTCACCGCTGGCAGCGTTGCACATTCAGTCGATAGACGCGTTCTTTTGTGTTAACACCCATACTTTGACGTTCTGGCCAGGGAATGGGTTTTGACAGTGATTCCTTGCCATAGTTTTTGTGACTTTATATCAGGTATGATACGTCCAACAATTAGTCCCTCCTTTATCAATTGTTTTTATAAAGCAACACACGATTTGTGACTTGGGACGTCTTTGTGGTGTTGCCCATATAAGTGAAACATCCAGATTTAATAGAAAAGTTTACGATTTCCATATATTCGATCAGCAATGAGCAATTTTTATTTATTTTCTTATATCGGTTTGAAATTTATCATGAACATTTAGCACAACTAATTGCAATTTCTGTTTAGACATGGTTCGGTTTCGCTAATTTAGACGATAACAATATAAGTTATATTAAACGCTATGTTAATATCTAAATGCTTTAAATTAAATTGTCTTACTTCCTTTCTTTATAAATAATTTTAAAGTTGTTTTTATAAGTAAATTTATAATATTAAAAATTTTTCCTACAAAGTTTTGAAAAAATTTAATGGGGTTTGTCGGTTTCCATAATTCGAACTAAGTTCTCAATTCTAGTCTTCTCTGAGCGCTGACATTGCTTGTCGCATGCACAGACGAGAGCCTTCCGTAATTTCTGGATTATGTTTCCGTGCTATTTATTTAATGGAAGTGCAACACTAAAAAACTGCTTTAGAGTTCGATTATAAGTATAACAAGTAAGAACATTATAGTCGGGCAAGGCCGACTAGGAGATGTCTTACACTACTTCAGCTAATACGGTTATTCACTCGTTTTGGGATACTTTTCATGAAAACCAGCATATTGAATGAATCTTTATGTGGGTTGGTATCCAAAAAATAGACCTACATGGTAAAAATTTAGTAAAGTTGATTTCAATATGAATATATTATTAAGAACTAATTGTCAACATAAAATATTAAAAATGATACCCATTTACTATTTAGATTCAGTTTTCGTAGGAACCGTTGTATGGGAGAGGATTCAAAAAATTGCCCTAGCCAAAACAAATTTTTTGTACCAGTTTTGAATGTCCAAGGACTATTGCAGAGCCAGTTTTGTCAAGCAATTTTGCGTATTGCAATTTTTTTCCCTACTTGGACAGACTTGGACAGACAGGGCTAGATTGATTAAGAAATGAATGGTGGTGGTGGGCCTATCGTAAGCCCTTTTTTGTGTTACGTACGTTCGTACCCTGTACTACAGGTGGTGTCACGTATAAAAATATTAAAAACTTCTTTACTCTCAGAACTTTCTTGAGAGAGTAAAAAAATATTGAATCATCACAAATCCTTATCAAAAATATATTTTTTCTTCTTATCTCTCTTTTATTTCGCTTTCTTCCTCCATTCCACGACTTCTCATACAGTTTTGGTCTTTCTCTTAAGTTCGCTCTTATCTTGGTTCTCTTCATGCGAGTTTTTGCTGTCGCGATAAGCTTTCAAATTAAGCTTCTCTTCCTGTATCGCATATTTATATATTTTTACTATTACTCTTTTCCTTAATATTTAGCAGATAGTTTTAGAACTTTACCTTCGGACCAATACATGAACAAAAAAAACTATAAGGTTTTCGTTTCATTTTTCTTTTCACGCCAAATGTGAAGAAAAAAACTTGCAAAATTTTCTTTTCGGTTCATGTACGGTTACATAACTGATGTTGTAGGCCAGTTGAAGAAAAGTTAAGTGAAAATTGTAATAAAAAATATTTTTTAAATTATTAAAGAAAAACATTAGTTCTTGAAAAAAATTAAGAGCTGATAAGTAATAAAATATAATATATTATATATATTAAAAAAATCAAAATAATTCAGAAGCTTAAAGACTTAGTGATATAAAGAGAAGCAGTAAAAAAAAATAGAAATACCAAAAGGAAAAACTGAATATTTCCGTTTATAACAAAATATAAATTATTTTTTTAAATAATTTTTTGCTATGTCATATGTTTGCTTTATGACAAAATTTCTTAAGCTTTAGCTCGCTTTAGTCTAACATTTTTTATTTTTTTCTCTTTATCTTTTTCTTCTTTAGGTGTAATCTCTACAGTCTTTGAAAATATTGAAATTTAAGAAGCATATAAAAAAAATTTAAATACATAAAAGGAAAGCAGAAAGAAAAAAACAATAAATATGTTGTTTCAACGCAGTTGATTATGAAATTGTATGAAAAAACTTTTCAAACGTTTACTTAAATTTACACAAAATAAAAGCTTAATATATAATCAATAAAGTTAAAAACAAAATAAAAAATAATTCATTATTATACACAGAATATTTTAATACCTTAAGCTATACAAAGAAGCAACCAAATTGAAACAATAAATAAGCTTAAAATATAGTTTAAGTTAAATTTTTTTTTTAATTAAGAAACTATCAACATCACCCTTCATAAAAAGTAAAAACTTTATAAAACATAAAAAGTAACAAAAAAAGGAAACATATATAAAAATGGCTGATAAAAAGATTGCTGAACAATATTATGCGCCCCCACCAAAGATGGGCAAGTGGGAGGGTTTTAAGAAATTCCTATGGAACAGTGATACAAGCCAGTGTCTGGGACGGACAGGAGCTAGTTGGGGTAAGTACAAGAATAACTCAAATAAAAGTATGCGAAAACATATGCATAGAGTATGAGATAATAATAGTACACAGTCTATAAAATAATGACATAATATTCAAAAATCTTAAGAAATTTTTATTCATTTGAACACAATTTTTTGATGTTTTTTTCATTACGATAGGTCTACTAGAAATTATTGATATATAGTTTTTACCACTTTTGTAGAGCTAAAGAGAAGAGACCATAAATGCAAGGGAAGAGAAACTGTGACATATTAAGTTGCTTTTTCCCTCTTTCTGTCTTTCAAAATTTCAAATATTATCCAAAAGATAAATAAAAATTTCGCAGAATCCTAATAACCGTGAGACTTAAGGTCAGTTAATTTAACTTCTTGAGTAGGTTCATCCTTGTGTGGCACAAAAATAGTTAAACCTCCTAAAAAGGTATAATTCTTCAAAAAAAAAAAAAAAAATGTAGACTGAAATATTGTGTAGTAATTTTTTTAAAATGTCTCGCTAATTGCACATAATCAAAAAGGGAAGTTTTCAAAAGTATACTAGACCATGTAAGGTCTGCATTTAAGGTCTTATAGCATAGATTATTTTGAACTAAGGGAGCACGAATTTTTTCTACGACCAGAATAAAAGTTAAAGTTGCCAATGATAGTGTCATTTTAATTTAATATTTGTCGTCAGAAAAAATCTTCTTTGTAATACCGATAAGTTTCAAACAAGAATGGACATTTGCTAGCCTCTTCTAGAATTCCCTTCTAGTATATATTATATATGAATTTAGTTTTTGAATAAATTTGCTTCTCAGTTCCCAGAAAGTTGTAAAACTATAATATCAGCAAGAACTGTTATTTCTCTCCCTCTATTGCGGATTGTCGTGATTACTAGCCTTTAATATAAGCTGCTTTTTTGGACTTCATCAACTTTTCAATTATTGCAAATGCATATATTTATTGCTTTATCTTTTGTAAAACCTGTAATGTATATAATGAAAACGATGCTAATCGGCCCATTAATATATCTGTATTAACATTAATATATCTGTATTGACATGTTCGTCTTAACTGGCGACATTTCTAGCAAAGAGTGGGAAGGTGACAAATTTCAAACAATAAAAATTAAAACTTTTTATACCGATCACCGAAGGATGAGATGTATATTCACATTGTCAAAACGTTTGCAATGCCCAAAGGAAAACACAGGGACCCCATAAAGTTTATGTATTCTTAACCAGCATCAAATTCTTAATCGATTTAAGCATGTCCGCCTAAACGTCTGCGCAATGTCTGTTGTAAACATTCTCCCGTTATCGAAAATGAAGATATCGCCTACAAATTTGCAGAAGAATTTGGAATTGAACTAAATTTTTCAGGGGACAAGCGTATAATGCCCGCGTATCGTTACGACAAAAACTTTTGTTTTGAAAATCGAAGATTTGCGCTTACCTCATATTACGGAGAACGATTTTTTTTTCTTATACTTTTTGGGTGTTTTTTTGGAATAACGGTGACGGGCAAAAAAAATTCGATCCCGGCCGAATGTTCTTTTCTTGTTCTTATTAATACCTTACCGAAATTACGATGCGTTTATTTGTTACACTTTCGACTATTCGAAGTGCAAACGATCTACCCCGGCCTATTTGTATCTGTATAGTACAAAATGCAAAATGATTTCCATGCAATGGAAATTCGGTTTAGGGCGAAAATCTTTTGATCGGTCCAATGGCGCATCCGTAGTTAATACTAGCCAACATTCTTTTACATATGTAAGAGATGAGTATTCAAAAGATGCCTTGCTTAGAACTTAAGAAATATATAAGGAATTTAACTGTTTTTTCTTTGCCAACGCTGAGAATAGTAAAGTAATCTTTGAAAGTCTTGCCGACGGCAAATATGGTCTTTAATGTGTTGCCAAAAGCCTAATAGATATCTAATAGAGATCTAACATTAGCTCAAATTGTTAAGAATGATCAACAAACAATGTAGCGACAAATATCAAGATCTCATTGAAATTGAACACATTTCAATTTTTTATTTTATAATAAAAATTTTTTGAAGATACCCAAGTGATAATATGAAAAATGTAAGTTTTTATACGTGACATTTCTCGAATTTAAGTTTATTTTATTGTTTTATTTTTAGTCGTTGTTAACTCATATTCAATATTTAAAATTAACATTTTTATAAGAAAGTCAGTTGCCTTGAGAAAAATGCATTTCAAGACAAACAGCTTCAATAAGGTTGAGCAAAATGAATGAGCAAAAAATTAACTTTTTGCAACAATTTCTTTACAACAACAATGCAATACTTACAGGCGTCAGTAAATACATTATTTAAAAGTTATCATTTTTAAGAAGGTTTGGGATATATTCATTTTTTCTAAAGGTTTGTAAAACCCAGGAAAAAGCTTCAGAAACCTACAAAGCATACGCATTCTTAATTAGTATCAAATTCTGAATCGATCTCGACGTGAACTGATGCGACGTGTAATGGGAACATCTCTGCTTTCATAAGCAAAAAGAGTTTGTTTTTTGCTCGTTACTTATTAATGACAAGAGATACAACGATAAAAGTTTCCATATGTAGAGTGGAAAATTGATCACGCCGCCCGTCGTTATAGAGTATGTGCATTTTTTCTCATTTTTTCGGTTTACAATTTTTTTTTGTTTAAATAAGGATGATGGGTGCAAAAGATTCGACCACAGAAGAATATAATTTCCCTGCTTGTTTTTTTTTTTCATTGTTTATTTAACATTTTTGTATAGTTATTGAGAGTGAATGTAATTTTTTCTTACTGTTAACGTTCGAAAATTTCATTATTAATCATTTAAGCTCAGTAGCTTTATAAACAACAGAAAAAGTTAATCCCCATACATCATTTACAAAGAAAACAGAAAAACTTTTCTAAGTAAATTATTATTGATACCGTGTTCTACCGTATTCATTTATCCCCCGCCAAGTGCATACAAGTTTGTCACGTTTTATTATTATTATTAATTTTATTATTAACGTATTTTTCATTTTACTACCGTCTGTACGTCTCTTTTTAGGTTATGTTAAGTGTGTCTTTCTTTACGGCGTTCCTTTTTTATTTTACCATAATACATTGCTTTTAGCGCATTACGCATATGTGTATGAGTTGATATATGTACATGCGACTGCTTAAACATATCTGTGCAAGCATGTGTACTTATGTAATCGGAGCAAATCAACAACAGCAAAATGCTTTGCAGTATACATCGTTTCCATGGATATGTATTTGTTTTGTCAACATATATTATTATTACATGCATAAGTTTTTATGGATTATGAAGATTAAGTGGTTGAAATTGGTTTCATAACCGCTTGCACTCAAACTGCTATCACTGTATTCAAAGACAAATGGAAATATATTCGAATATATCTTAAGTGAGGCTTCTCAGATCTCTACAAGTAAAGTAGCGAAAAACTTTTGTATCGAAAACAACGCATATGTGATTTGCGCTTTTCCCGATAATGTCTCGCTGCACTTGTTTCTAGAGAAACAGGGCAAACTAGAGAAAAAGGAACACAAAAGAGAACAAAGGAAAGAAGAATATCCGGTCATCCTGTGTTAATAGCTCTCACTTCCTCTTCTATTATATTTCAATTCCGTGCATCTTTCGTGAACTGAGCGCAAAGTTGTGCTTACAAAAAAACAGAAGTGACATGCAATTCTTTGAAATCGTTCACAATTCAGTTATCAAATTCAGTTGGCAAGTATAACAACATATTGTTACGAAATTCTTTAGTGGATACGGTTCGTATCGCTAGATCAAGATTTTTCCTTTTAAGAGAAATACACTTGCATATTTTCACTTCAAGAATCTTTTGTTCCAATTTCCTAAAGGTAGGATTATTTACAATCTATTTCGGCAGTACTCTCAACTTCTCGACTCAAATTTTATTTTTCGGCTGACTGTGCCTTCCACAAATATTCTTTTTATATACATTTTTGCAAGCATATTACTATTACCTATGTTCATGGCTTCATGCCTAATCCGTTAATTCGCTTTTTCGCTGATCTTTTTCGTCAATCGGCAGCCCCATGAGGCGCCACGAATTCGTACTTGGTTTTTCCCTCTCACGTAAATTTGTTTTCTGGAAAATCAATTAGTTGGAATAAACTGGATTTGGGATTTCCGTAACAAAGTAATAAGATAATGCCAACAATGTCGCATATAGCCGCCACATATTTCAAAATCTAGTTAATATTTAATGTTAGGAATAATTGTCTTTACCTTCATTTTTGCATAAAACATATATTTGAAGCTCTCTAAAGCAAAAATTATCTTTAGACAAATTCGAGAATGCCGGCATACTTGAAACGTATAGTGTTTCGGGAGTTAGTCGGGGTTCGCAAGTTATGCTTCACATCAAAATCCAAAGAAAAAAAGTGATTATGAATGTATTAGTTAAAGGAAGGATTCCACAAGCACACTCAATCCTTGGTTCGCAAGTCACTGGCTTTACATTATCCTGCCTTTAGATGATCTTAAATTTATCAAGCTCTATCCACAAAATTGAATCGTTGCCTGCTGAGGAGATCTAAACTCAAAATTAAAAGCTAATTTTTCCCCCAGATGCTTGGAGGCCATTAGATAAAAACTTTTTCAGAATTTGGAACCTGGTAGTTAGAATTGAATATGTCGACTCATCATTATAATTCATTAACAAATAAGAAAAAAAATCAACAATGGACTCAAACCAAAACTTCATAACCTGGGTAATATTGCAAAATACCTTGAATTCCACCTTTGAATTTTTTGGATGAAGCTAAGAGGTTCAATCAATAAACATACTGAGCAACTATTTAAGGATGGGAATATTCAATACATTCGATATGCTTGCACGTACGAAAATAAGTTATTCGAAGCAACATTTGCTGAAGAGGTGGTTACTAAAGGATTTTCACGCAAAAATTTCAAAAAACTGATGAAAGATTGAAATATCCACGAGCGGTGAAGTTTGGTCTTTTCTCGTGGTCTTTTGCTGAGGTTGATTTCAAAGGTTGCGTGAATTTCTGGTGCTGATAGTAAACAAAAAAAAAATGATATCGTTAAAAATCGAAATTTCCCTAAAATCTCCTTGAAATGTAAGAGTTTACCACTTCATTTTTCCGATCCACATGTTTTCGATAAGGCAGCATTAATTTATTTCCTTTTAATTGTCTGCTCACAAAAAAAGTAAATTGAGCATCTTTGTAATAAGCGATGGAAAAGGATGCAAAAAGATTTTTTGAAAACGGGTCAAGTGGAGCGCACATAATATTGTGACCGAAATTGGGAAATTGTTGTTAGCCCAAAAAAGCTTTATTTATTTTCAAATCAATTTGCATTGTGACAAATATCTGTGTTAAATTTCAAATCATAAGCGTCATTAGTATGTCAGTTGCGGTTTTTCTGTTTGCACGACGCAAAAAAACATATTTTCATATTTCTATAAAGAGTGATTTTGTTGAGCAAAGAAGTTGCAGGCAATTTTGTTTGGGATTTTTACGGCAGGTAAAACATGGATCTACGCATCCGACCCAAAAACAACCGGTTAATCAAGCGAACATCGTGGAAATGATGACCCACTTTAATTATCGTGGTTTTTTGTTCGCGGCGTGACTTTTTTCCGTCAGGCAAGGAAAGTTTTGTTGACAAGGAATATTTCTTGAATGTTATGAAGGCGATGAAATTAATTTTAAAGAAGTAATAAAGATTCTTGGGGTATAAATTCACTTTGTTCTTCAGACGCAGTAGTACGCCATTTTAGTAAAATCGAAGTTAGAAGCATATAACTTTTTGTTCGTTAATTGGCCGATCAGGCTTTTTTTTTTAATTTTTAATTTTTTTTTTCCTAAGAGTTTTCTAAAAGAATTAAGAGAAGAATGTTTCTTCTTAAGCTTATTCAGCACCATGTGTTATATACTAGTTACAAAATAAATTGATAAAATTGCTTCCAATACAAGAAAAAAATAGATAATAATTTCATAAATTAAACATTAAAGATTTATTCCTGTCATTGTAAAATTGTCAATAAACCAGTGATTCTCGGGATTAAAAGAATAGAAGAAAGCTATACACATCCTTGTTATAAATTATATCTTCAAAATTACGATCAGTAAAATCTGTTCAAGCGAAATTAGTACAGAAAATCCACCAGCGATCACTGCAGACAATCAATCTGTCTCCAAAAGTGACTTTATTGTCTATTAGCGTCTACTGAGCTCGCAAAACCTACGGTATTATCTGGAGACAATTTCAATAGAAATTTTGTAATGTGATTAACGAATATTTATAATTTTCGATCTTATGTAAGTCAGGTTGAAAACAGAAAATACGCAGGTCATCTTACGCTCGGATTAACAGGAACCCACTGGTGTCGGTTAACGTTTTTCAGCCATTGGTTTTGTAGCTTGTTTGTTTTCGGGAGGTCGTCTAGGTCCGGTATACTTAGAGACTAAATGCAGACCATTCGGCAATAAAGTTTTACAATGGAGTCATTCAAACTAGTTACTACGAATATTAAAATAGAGGAGAGAAAATATATTGTATATCTGAGAAATGTTATTGTTGAAATTTGCAATGCGTTCTGAATAAATTCAAAGATTAAGTTATAATTTTTAAAATGTTATGTAAAAACTTCTTCCTATCTGTATTAATATCTATTTCTATTAGAAGAGTTTTTTTTCAAGTATTTTGCTATTGCGAATGCTATTTGAGAAAAATATTTCAAGTATAAACACACTTTAGATGTATAATCTAATAAAAATAATCTTTCATATAGTTCGCTATCTATTTTTGTAAATATTGGTTAAGCATTTGTTTCCGAAAGATGGAAGCGTATTCAATTTATCTCTTCGTTGGCAATCCTTAAATATATGTGTCGTAGGCTAAAGATTTGACATCGAAAAATTGTTCTTTTCTTTCTTTACTCCTATGTCCAAAGTTTGCTATTGGAATCGAAGGTTAATTTTGAGAATGACCGTAATGAGTAATTTTACACATCGATTGAATTACAAATGTATGTACGTACGTAAAATCATTAAAAGAAAATTTTGAACTGACAGTCGTAAAAATTACGGAAGTTAAAAAAGGAAGTATACGATCTTGATCGACTCCAAAAGAGGATGAGATCTGCTATACCTCTCTTTGATTTGTAAACAATTTCATACGTTTTCTTTTGAATTCGCTACACCTCTCTTTGATTTCATATGTATAGGTCTTAAAAAACTGCACAGAAATTATAAAAAAATTAACATTTCACAACACGTTGCCCGCTAAGCTCGCAAAAATAGCAAATGCAACTCTGAACGTTTCGACAAATATCTGTAGAGGGCATTCGAAAGTTTACAGTTCATATGTATTGAATATCCACACACACACACACACACACCTTCTCTTTTTCACTTTGTTGCTTACTCTTATTAGTTTTTTTGTATGAAATTGTAAATAACTGGACATAAGTGCGTGCACTTTTATCATGAAACCACCAAAAAGGGTGTTAATAGTGATTTTAACATTTCACTTAACGTTTTAAGGCACACTTAATTATATAAAAAGTATAACGTCACTTACCCGCACATTTGACGACTTACTTGTCTTACTTACCGATCGCGTACAATGTGCCCGGCCACGAGTAGGAGTAAATATTACAAGCAAGCAAACGCATATTTCTATTAATTAGTTATCTCAATAATTTATCAGGTAGTTATTAGTTTATCAATTTGATCGGAAAGAGCAACAACAACAATCTGAACACTATGGTTAAAATGAGGGATTTTCAATATTTCTCAGATACATTTTTACAGCTAGGTGTTTAAAGAAAAGCTAAAGAATGAAAAAAATCCCAGAAATTATTTGATTTAAAATTAATTTAAGTAGTTGAATTCTGAATAAAATGTTTACAATCTTTTCGTATGCAATGCCGTTGATGGTGAAGGCGTATAGGAACCCTAGAACGGCTTGAAATAAATTCACTTTCAATGGAAAATATTGGACAAGATGAGACTATTTTTTATACGACTTCCAAAATTTGGATTATGTTTGTCTATTTTTCGGATCATCCTCCGTATAAGGCTTTTTACGAAAGGAAAGTCTTTAAATTGCAATGGATGGTAACGCTTTTTATGGTAACAAACTATGGGATTTTGGACGAAAATAGAAAAAGAAAAGTAGGTTTCTTGACAAAAAGAATTTATTCGTAAGCCCTCTGTGGTCAATAATTTCAATATACAGTATAATTTAAATGGGTCTAATCATCTCCACCTGTCAGTCCTTTGGAAAATAAAGAAAGACCTGTACATTTCTAGTAATATTCCATGTTAGTAGTCTTACTTGGGCCGGAACGAAGTCAACGAAATTTTTTAAAAGAAATGTTGAACAAGACTAGAGATGTGTCTAAGCTATTACTTGAGGTACGATATTTATCTATATGGAAAAAAGTTCGTAGTCTTTTCGGTAATTTATTGTTTTTAGCTCTTGTCGAATCACATAAGTAAGGGTTAAAAAGAAGTTAAAATATTATCTCCGCTTTGAAGGTGAATGTTAAAGTCTGTGTCGCGATATGCCAACAGTGCGCTAATGATGATAATTTTTAATAGAAAATCTTAGGTCAGTTAGGTCACTAGGCATATACAATATGTGTAGGACATTTTGTATTTACGCGTTTTTTTTTGTAAAGAAAGTCTTGTAAACAATTCAAGAAACAAATAGGGATGACAAGTTTTAGTTTTCATTCATTGCCTCGCAATTGAGTGAATAGTCGAAAAAAAAACCAGACTAATTCGACATTCACTGTATGCTGTATTTTATGGGTATTCGTTGAATTTTGCTTTTACTTAACCATACGCATTCTTATATATTACGATTTTAAAATAATTTTCTTATGATTTGAGTGCTATCGCGTTTTTAAATCCCACAAACAATCACTGTCACATTAATTATTATTTTCAATTACCTTCAATTAGTTTTCTTTATATAGGGTGCTAAACACTATATTCATAAATAACACTTGTGCCGATCGCAAAAAGATTAAAAAAAGAGGAAAAAAAATGTTATAATAGGAAATCTAGCAACAATAAGTAAACTTCATAACACTGTAATTATCACCCGACAATGCTTGAGCACTGTTCTACATGCCCCCCATTTCCCTTATGTAAAAAGAATTAATTCTTTTGTAAAAAACTTTTAGTGAAAAATTGCATAACATATTTAGTTACGAATGCATATTAAACGAAAGGCGTGATATTTTACGGCTACTATTTATCCAAAGTGGAGGGTTGATTATTCACATATACAGATGACTACTTGAAAGCATATTAAATGGTTTGAAATAAAGGAAATATATGTGCTAAGGTATTAACCCATTCCATGCTAATGAAACTAAAAGCATATAACTTTTTTCTCAGATCAAGGTCTTTGCTCGCAACAATCATTCGCGAAGTTCTTTTATTCAAACTGCTAAATATATTTAGTAAAAATGATCCTAGGGCTGCATAGAAAGCAGGATTTTGCTTCGGTTATAGTATATATATAATATTCTACCACCGGTATTTAATTGGATCTTAGTTTGCATGTGAGGTGCTCGAAACATAATAAAAGTAACTGAGGAATAAAGAGCAACGTATCTTTTTTCATTTAGCAGGTAGTAACCAATAACAAATAAAATGTTCGTGCAAGTGATAAAGAATTGGCAAATATAAATAGAGAACAACGTGACCAATATTATGGCGTCGTGTGTAGTGGAGATAAAAGTCGTAAAGCTACTGCTAGTAATTGTTTAGTTATAAACAATAACGTAGAGAATTTTTGTTTCGAACTATTCAGCTAACATCAAGAGATGGGTATACCGGAGAGAGGAAATAATATTGGTTTACATGCGATTGAATAAATCATAAAAATTGCAAACTTTTTTAACATACTTGACGGTACTTTTTTTTTTAAATTTATGCAATATTATCAAAAAGGAGCAGCACGAACGATTGAGCATGTTCGGTTTGTGACAGAGTTTCGATATCCATTAGCTTAAAAATTTGTATAACATTTTTTAAATATTTTTTTTCAATAAAGGAATGTCTGTTGACCGCTCAGAATAAGCTTTACGATATTCGATGACTGTAGTGAATATGTACAAAAATCTGTAAATTAATAGCTCTTCTTGCAAACTTCAATCTATTGTGGATGCTATATATGCTTTTCATTTTGGCTATGCTCATTTTTGCACTAAGCTTTACCACGCTTTGATTGACTGCTATTATCGGTTGGAATTGTTGCCGATCATTGACAGGGACAGCTTGATCTCTGGTTGTGGTGCTCTTGCCTAGTTTTGATTTTCAATATTAATTCAATTTCCTCTTGTGAACCGTCACTGTTGCAAATATGGAGATAGAAAGGTGAAATTTAGTACAAGCCTTACTTGATGGATTAACATTTTGAGATTAAAAAATTAGCCGTGCCCGCGACAAGGAAAAAGTCGAGAAAATCGAGCTCGAAAATTGCCGATGATTTTCACAATCTTCAATTTCATATTTTTTTATGCATATTAGAAGTTAACCTACCTTTTTAATTTATTTTTATACCGGAATTGTATTGTGATTGTTTCGACACCGCACGGTATACATTACAGTATGTTAACTTATTTGATAATACCGTCTCGATCCAACACGATACAAATTCTTTTAAATTATTGGAGTTTTGGGAAAGTCATTTCGCTTTTGGTCAAAATGAAAGACGGGTTTTTTAGTGGATACATATATTATTGTGAACAGTCGAATTAGATAAATGTAATCTGTCAGCGATTTAACGAATTGTTATTTATTGCTTTGTATTAGGTTGGAGGGAAAGAAAATATTTGAATTCATTTATAAAAATACAACCTGTTGTCATCTTTCAGATAAACTGTGAGTTTCTGTTTTGTAGAAGCTGGCGTCATTGGAGTTAAAATAGTCAGCAACAGCCTTAGAAACACTTTCAAAAGACTTGAATTTTTTTCCCGTTGGATAATTTTGCAGAGATCTGAACAAGTAATAATAAGATGATGCAACACGGTGGGTGACTGAGGATTTCCTATCCCAACACATTCAGTTTTTGTTGTGTTTCGCTTGCAGTATGCGGTCGAGCATTATCGTGATGGAACACTATTCCTTTTCTACACGCAGGCCTTTTTTCTTTGATAGCTGCATTCAATTTATCCAGCTGATTGCAGTACAGATCCGCGTTAATGGATTTTCAATGTTTCAGCAACTCGTAGTATACTGGACCTTTCCTATCCCATCACAAATAAAGCAATACTTTTCGTTGATGGATACTTGGTTTTGGAACTGTTGCTGATGATGTTCCTGGTTTGCAGTAAGATTTTTTTCTCTTAATATTCTCTTAAAGAATCCACTTTTCATCTCCAGTAACCAGCTTGTCCAAAAACGGCTTCACATTGTGTTATCAGATGTGATGAACACATTCTTATAAGATCAGATAAATTCTTTTCCGTTAATTCATGCGGAACCCAAACACTTTGCTTTAACACAGAAGCAAGAGATTCAATATGATCGCCAACAAACATATGATGAATGCCTAACTCTTCTGCAATTTCTCGACTTGTTAAATATGGTCTTTTTTCCAACATGAATCGCAAAACATCATTATTGGTCTTGGATGGTCGTCCAGATCGATCACTTTCTCGGAGCCTCAGATCCTAGGAACGAAATTTGCTAAACCATCTTTGACAAGCACGAACATTTACAATATCTTTTCCGAATGCCGCACATAAATTTTTACTTGCAGCCGATGCGCTGCCTCCTTTTTGGAATTCATACAAAATGCAGTGTCATAAATTTACTTTATCTACTGACATGTTTTTCACTTTAAATATCACAAGTAAATGATGAACGGTAAAAAAAGACTCCTTTTACATTATACAACCGGTAAAAAAACAAAAAAAAAATCTGAATGACTCACTAGCCGCATTTTTTTTTATTTACAAGAAAAATTACCTGCTTATTTAAAATACGACAGAACATCCCTCCAAACTCATTATCAGCTAATCCCACTATTTTATCGTCATCAGCTTCAAACGGCCTTATAGAACGTGGCACAGCTTCAATATTAAAATTGTCGTAACGGAAATTTGTAAACCAGTTTTGACACTGGTCTTCTGCCAATACAACTTCTTCATACACATTGAATAATTTTATCGATAGTAAAAAATTAAAAGAAGCCCGATTTTGCTGCTTTCGATTTTGCATAGCTAATATGGCACAAGACGAAATCTATTCCGCACACTCAAATAATTCCTTTCAAAAGCAAGACTCGCTATATTAGCTGTTAAAATATATAATGAAAATACGGTTCGAGTGTCTATTTGGCTGCGAAAAAATACCATTAAATCTTTGTTGGAAAAAAATTTCCGAGCCACCTGATATTAATTATATCTAACTTTAAATTGTGTTTATTTATTTATTGCCTATACATTTTGTTAATAAAGTTTCAAAATATGCATCGGCTGCCGTACAATTTCGATCATAGCTCGCCTGTATTGAACTCGCGACCATTGAGTTGTTAGTCGCGGTCCTTGGGCTACTCAGGCGGATGTTTAAATTATATATATATATGATATTTTAATTCAAATAAAAATGCACGGTATTAATTAACTATATTAAGTAGGGGACGCCTGTAATGCATTAGGAGAAGAGGAGCTGTGTCGACCGATTATAACTTTTGATTTTTTATTACAAAAATTTTTATTTCGCAACTAATTCCCAATTAATAACGAAATAGCTCTGATATAATATTAGTAATTATCTACTTACAGAAGAAAAAAGGATAAGGGAATACTATTGTTTTACTTGAGTGTTTTTAGCCACTTTCGCCCACAACAGTTAAATCATAATGCGTATATCAGTTGAAGGTCCCAAATGAAGTAGTAAAAAGTTTAATTTCAAAGCCACTGGAATCACTTTATAAAGCCTATTAAAATATTAGGGGACGGACTTTTCATAAGCACATCCACAAAGTAAAGCAAAATAAATTTGTAATTTATAGCAGATTTTCTTTTGAGAAATTGCGTATTAAAATTTGGTTATAAAAGGACCGATCCACAATTAAAAAATATTTTGTTACTGTCTGCGCTCGCATACGCGCCCTCGTGAGTTAAGCTCTATGTGAGGGCATTAAACATGCAATTGCAGCGATGAATATTAATTTCCCATTTGCTCTTTATCTGTTTCAGGCAAACATTAATAAGAAGCATTAAATTCATTTATTTATAAATATTTTATGAGACGATAAATAAAGAAGCATTTTGATACACAACGTGGATGTACGAAAATGTTTCTTTTAATTCTCATTAATGATTTTTCATATATTTCGTGAGCATACGTTATGGCAAACTTTTCAAATTGGATAATTATGTCTGTTTGTATAAATTTTGAACTTTCAGAAACTCATATTTTTCTGCCCCGAAAAAATTCGGGAGAGGTTTGTTCACAATCGACTCCCGCAATAACTTAAGGCTAACTAAGACGTAAACCTTGGCTGGGATTATATATATTTGGCAAACAAATTTTCCTAACGGACCGATTGAAGATTCTTCATAATGGGGAAAGAACTAAGAGTCTCTTCTATTCTATTCTTTTATTAAAATAGCTTCCCCAAAACGATTACACTTACGTTGTAAGCTTACATGCGGAAAGACGAAACCTACATATGAACAAAAACGACATTAGGCACTCCTTGAGTTCTCCTCTGTTTCGTTTTATAAACAAAAGTATATTTGAGACACGTGTAGTATTGTTTGCAGTATATCTGATACAAACGAGTGTAACTCGAAATGGAAATGTGGATGTGAATTGAACATGAAAAATTTGTTTAACTTGCAAACATTTGATTTTTAATTACTCGATTTCACGCAAGTCTGTCTAAATATACAAAATATTTTATATTTTTTAAATTCCCTTTTTTCTTTTTTTTTTGCTTATAAATGGAAGCTTGTGTAAACATAATTTTCCTACTTTTATACATCTCAACTATATATATATTAATCTTACGGGACATTTTCCTAGATATACTTGCGCTGTCATTCCGTTTGTAACATTTTGATAAAATCACTAGAAACGAGTCACGGAATGCTTTTTACTAACGTAATATTTCAACACTCCTCGATAAATATTTGTACTTTACAGCGATATCTGCTATGAATTACAATTTGTCGTTAGCAATGGTTTATATCTCTTATGTACCTAACTTTCTGTGTGTTTTCGATATTTGTCACCGAAGGTTACGTTTGCACTAAATTAATTCGTGGATTTGCAGCATCCAGAAACATTGATCGAAACTCTTGAGTTGATTTAGCCACGTTTATTTGCCCTGCTGATAATGGAACATTCGAAATGGCATAATTCAAAAGAGAAAAGTCAAACTTGACTCATAGCACTGTGATCAAAAGGTAGTGAAAATTGCGCAGATTTATTCAAACGAGTAACCCTTTTTCTAAAACTGTCACTGTTGTAGCTCATATCTATGTCAAATTTTACACCAACGTTTTAGATTTTGACAGAGATAGGCTAGTTATTGTTTACTTTTGCAGTGAAGGACGAAGATATATTTGTTCAGTTGCATATGAAGAGGTAAGATCAAAAGACGGAGCGTTTAAAATCAGGCGAACAAGATGGTTACGAAGTGCTGAATTTCTAATAGGGAACATTTCGCATGAAACTAATGCAGTGCGAATCATCCCGATGAAAACACTAGGAGGTTTTATCCTGAAGAACGGCTTATAAACAGACATATAATAGTTTTTCTTACCATTGTGGTCCAATGGAAAGAATTCATAAACCACATCATATGCTTCTAATTGAAGAACACTTAGTTTTACTGCCTTTTGATCACAATAGCTTGTTGTTGTAGTTAATGGCTACAGAAAACAAGGCTGGAATTTAGAAAAGTTATGAGTTTCAATCTGAAATTTCCAAAAATTCAGTTAAAAGGGTAACTTGCGAATATAGTCCACATTCATTTTCAATATTTTCCTACATTTTGCTGTAGTTAAAATTAAGAAAAAAAAACGTTTTTAACAAATCTCAATTTATTTATTTTTTTCTCATTGCATTCACACAGTGGATCGTAAGCTGCCTATCCCTATCTACATCTCTAAGTTATTTTCTAGTAAACGTTATGTAAATTATTGTTTTTTTTATGTTTATCACCGAAGGATAACGAGTATATTCATTTTGCAAATGTTTGCAACGCCCAGAAGGAAGCTTCGGAGACCTCACAAAGTATATATATTTTTGATCAGCATCAAATTCTAAACCGATTCAAGCATGTCCGTCCGTCTGCCCAATGTTGGAAGTTCTTGGACGCTGCTTGATTTGAAAGTGGTCCAAATCGGTCGAAGGACGCGCACACAGTACCACGTAAACTGAAACCACCTCTGCTTTCCAACAGGAATAAAATATCGGTCTTTTGCTTATTACTCATAAACCATAGCAGATAAGTGTGAAAATATTTGAACGTATATTCTATAGGCGATGTTGTAGTACCGGCACAAAATTGGAAAAAATCGACTACGACTCCTCAATATTATAGTGCATTAAAATTTAATAATTTTTCAAAAGCTTTATAAGGCGCAGAAGCAAGCTTCAATAACCCCATAAAGTATGTAAATTCTAGGTCAGTTTCAAATTTGGAACGCATCTGCACATATCCATCTGTTCGTTGGTCTATCTGTCCATCCGCCCGGCTTGTAGTATCTATGCTAAACATTGTCCCGTTAGCGAAAATGAATTGATCCAAACTTTTCAAAGGACACGCCTACAACGCCCATGCTCTTATGCGACAAAAATTTTAATTTTAAAAATAGAAAAAGTCAGCCGCGCTCTTTCCATATTCCAGAGCATGATAATTTAGTTCTTTTAATTTTTTTGTCTTTTATCGGATAACGATGGTGGGCATAAAAGCTTCGGTCCCGACCGAATATAATTTTCGAAATTGTTTCCTTTTGTACCCATTTCTGTGCTTGTACAAGTTTGAAGTATTGAATTTTTGTGTAGTTCCACTGCTATTTTTGTTGTTTTATTCTGATCTCAATTGTTTTGTTGTGCTGGCAATTAAATTGCGTCCGTCTGCTTATTTTATTTCAATATAATGGAAAAAAAATTGCTGTCGTTATTAAAATACTGCTATCGATTGTATTGTATGTACATAATGGATTGTTACAGTGAATCTTGTCTGCATACACGCACAAGTATATATATAACTGCGCATGGGTGTGCAAGCGGTCGGTACATTTTTCTACTCATTCATACCCAATCTCGCAATTAATTACTCTCTGCGTGTATATATTGCAACTTAATTAAAGATGCAGAAAAGAAAACCGATTGTAATTGAATGTGACGAAATCGTAAGAGGGTACACTGCGGAAAAAATGGTTTCTGCAGTTATTGTCATTAAAAGTGTGTTATATATATATAAATAGAAGTTTGTTTTTATACGGGGGTATATTCATTTTGTTTTTTTTTCATAATACATGTAACACCTAAAAGGAAGTTTCAGAGACCATATAAAGTATATATATTGTTGATCAGCGTGAAATTCTGAATTGATTTAGCCATGCCTGTCCGTCTGCGTGGTGTTTGTTTTTGCCACTCTCTTCTTCGCAAAAATGAAGACATCGACTGCAATTTTGGTAGAAATATTGGAAGTGTTTGCCCGCAGGTTGTTACTGAAGGTGGGCTAAATTGGTCAAAGCAGAAGCACGCAGTGGAGCATAAACTAAACACATGCGTTTTTCTTAACAAAAATTTGTGGGTTTTTGCCCGTTATTCAGATATTATGAAAGTTAGAAGGCTGATGATGTCCACATTTACTTTATGAAACACTCTACTCTGCTCTTTAGGTATTTATCATAACCCACATAAGATAAAATTTTGTACATTCCTCAAATGAAAATATATTATATGGCTATCAAATAAAAGAACTCGGAGAGATTCGGCCCCCACCAAATATAACTTTCTTACCTGTTCTTTTTTTTCTTAAATGGTGAAAATATAATAAAGATATGTTGCTATTACTTGGTATAAGATAAAGGAGTTTGGTTTTAGATTCTGATCAATACACCATGAGGTTGGGTAAACGCTTAAAAAAGCAGAAATTTGTTAAACGTTGTTAAAGATGTCAAAATTAAACAAAGCTAAACATTGTTAAACATTATTAAACATGTCAAAATTAAGCAAAGTTAAACATTGCTAAGCAACGTTAAGCATAAATAATAAGTGGTTTTGTGGTAACCTTCTAAACTAACTTATTAATAATCTTTAGCTTTTTTCTTTTTTTATTTATATATTTATGTTTATACGAGACCGATAATTTATTTAACTATAGAGAGAACTTTCTCCCAACGATACAAATGGGAGTTTTCTATACCAATTTGAAGAATATAATTGGAAAGGTATTGTTAAAATTTACCGATTAATAATCAACGGCGCCGGCGTTAACATGTTTATGGTATTTGCCACGATGATTATATGCGTTGAGTCTTATGGGACGTGTGGTTGTTTTCCTACTTTCTTTTAACATCTGATATATTGGAATTTCTCGAAAGAAAGACTTGTCTCATTGCCATCAAATGCAGATAGGGACAGTTGAAATGTATCGTTTGCAACCCTTATTTAGAAAATCATCCCAAAAATTATAAAGTTTGGCCGAAACGAAATGTGCCCCAGTTGTAATCGCAATATAAAAGTCCAGAAAATTGGAAACATTTATAAAAAGTGTTACGTGTTCCGCTTTGGAAACAATTAAGTAGTCACCCATTGTATCCCGTTCTACATATAAAATTTTGATATCTGAACGGCTGAGAGTCCGTTAAATAAGTTAATAAAAAATTATATATCGCTGAACCAATTTAGCTGTGCACTGTTGGGAAATGGTGCCAAGTTTTTACTTTACGTTAAAAACAATCATGCCAATAGTAAACAAAGATCGTGTGTTATCAAAAGGAAAAGGAGGAAGGAAAAGAGCAAATCTATGTTTTGTTCAATCAAAAAATCAATAGGTATTTATATAAACAACTATTTAATTTTTTTCAATTAGATAATTGGAATTTTCTTTATATTCCTCCCCTCCTGATTGTTGTTTCGAAATTAAAGCACTCATACGTTTGGCGAAAGCTAGAGATGCTAAACCTTTATGAATCCTATAACGTGTCTGTTAAGTTTTTTATCTGAATTTTATATAGAGCTCAATGAAAGTACCACTCATGTTATTTAATACAATTTTTTTTTTTAAATGTATTTGTTTAAAAAATTCCAAAAGCTTTTGAAAAACTAGTCTCAAAAATATTTTGGCGTTTGTGGTTTGTAATTTTTCAGATGTTTTTATAAATTTGTAAATTATTACATAGAAGAAAGCATCTGCGCCTGACAGAACAATGTACCTGTACTTCCGATTAGCGCGATCAGAATCTATTGGATCTCAAAAGTTTATTTTGCAAAACGTTCTTGCTTTTTTGCTTATCATTCGCGTTGGACAAAACATAAAAAAACAACTAAAATATTCAATCGCAATCAACATAAAATTGTCCATTTTCTTCGTTCTGCTAATTTATTGTCTCCAAATTTGCTATTGTTTGTTTTAAGCGTTTCCCTATTGAACTGTTAGACCGATAGAAAAATCGATAAAATTCATTCTTATCCGTAAAGCAACTCAATAGAAATCGTTCTCGTTTCTGCTCATCGCAGTTATTGCTGTGTGAATTGATAGCTACTGGTACAGCTATTAGAATTAGATATTGCCGACTTGTATAAAATGATTTGATATAGACATTCTGCATTCATATTCGGAATGAAAAAACTTAATTCATCAAAATGTTCTATTTTTTATTATTCGTGAAGGCAAATCTGCAATAGTGTCGTCAGCACGAAAGCAACAATTTAGTCTTACTAAATAATGGGGATCCTACTCATTGTGGTTTCGTCTCTTCTTGCATAGATCTTTCGATCTGTACATCTAATCTCAGTAAAATTTGTATAAGAAAAACTGCCAGGAAGTTTTATATCAACCAAAAACAGTACGGTTTTTATATGAAAAACTGTTAATTTTTTAAAAAAATAATAAAAATGATATTTTTTCGTCTTCAAATCGCTTGCAACTTGCACTTCTCCAAGCATTTATCGTAAGTTGGTTGTTTAGCTTTTTTCTTTTCTGTTTTAATGGCTGTTGATTTCGAATATGTTTCTTGAAATGATCACTTGGCTTCGGAATTTAGAATAAATCAAGTCTAAACACATAAGATTACTAAGCTTGTTCGAACATATCGGTCGAGTTTTTAGCTGCAAATCCTTGACGAACCAGATAAAACTGTTTCCAAATGAATTGCATTGTAGGACAGAAATATTATGTTAAGAATTAATTTGAAAGATATGTTCATATAATATGATATTTGAGTATGAAATTTAAAGGCTAACTGTAAAAATCGCAATTTGTAGAAAGTTAATTAAAAACGTTATAGTGACCCACGACGCACCATAAATACCCTAAACCATTTCGTTTAATATAGCTATTTATACAACCACTTTATAAAATATAGTTTTATATGGGAAGCTTTGGAAAAAGTGGTTCCATCTGTTTTTCCTTACGCTGCCGACATAACACATTTGTTGCTTGACCATAAGGATACAAAACGAATAGAACGCAAGCAGTATAATAAAAGGTGGACCTCTCTCAAGTCCTTCTTTGTTGCACCCGCACAAACTTAATACACACTTCTGCCACAAGTGCCGTTAGGTAAAAAATAATATTTGTGATTATATTTTATGTGCCTGTTTTGTGATTAAACGCACTTAAAATATATTTGATATATGATATAATATTTGCAGTCTATATATAAAACCTCAAATAACTAGTGTTTGTAAATTTGTAAATGCAAAGTTTGTACGTATTTTGAAAACATTCTTATATTCTGCGCGCGTATACCCTAGTTGAAAGCAATGCGCTGAAATTAGGAATTTAATATCGCAAACAGTTTTATTGGATATTCCCCAGTCAGACCTACATTACATCGTGAGGAAGGTAAAATGGTTTCTGTTGACCTTCTCTCCTATATTCGCTAGTTAATTAACTTTATAAAGCTTACTTAACGTTTCCTTGCCAACTATTAAACTCTGAATAAAATCAAACACAGTTTATAGTAAACGAAACTTGACTTTTTGTTTTAAACAACCACTAACTAAGACTGATTTCAATTAAAAACTGCACGAAATGAAAATCTAAGGTATGTAAGAAGATTTTTCCATTTCTCATTTTGTGGTATCAAAGTATTATATAAGCATTTACAACGTTGGCAAGTTACGTGCGTGTTTTCATGCTTTAGGGTATGTATATGCACGTTTATACGTAAATAATATGTATACACATATAAATATGTATACATATATGTTTAGTTTCGTATGCGATTCACACAGGTGTAAGGAACCTATATATCCCCTTCTTCTCTTCCAGAGTGTAAAAGTCAATCTAATTTAATGTCTCAACTTAATCTCGTCTTAACTTTATGCAAGCAAGTGTTAGCAAAGCATTAACGATGACTTAGTTCTGAAGTGATATTAAAGGAAATTTTTATGTTGATTCTAATTGTTGCGATTTTTAAAATATCAAAAAGAAACACGTAGACAATTCGATAATGGGAAGGAGATGTTACTATTTATAGAAATAGCGATTTTAATTTTTATAACGATGCTTATGCAGGGCATAACAAAATTGATGTAAGGTAGTGCTTATAAAAACTGTTACAATGTAAAGCAAAAGGTGAAAAAACTAATATCTGACTGACTTACAGTTAATCCTTGCGTAAAAGTTTTTCTGACATATGAGCACGATGGCTTACCTAAAAATAGTGCAAGAAACAAAAGGCTGAAAAACAGTTTTTGGGAAAGTTGTTAAAGAAAAAAAAAAGGGAAATAAATGAACAAATATGTGTAGAAATAGAGCACGTAAGTAAGAAAACTTTAATTGCTTTAGGGTGAATTATGAATGTAATTCATTTAAGCTTACATATCCTATTTGTTAGTTAGACTTACATTCTTTAATTTTTCACTTCAGCGAAGGATTACATTTACCATTTCGATGACAGTATCTGAAAGAACTCATACAATCTGTACTCGTTCGTCTGTTCGTTTTTGTATCCGCTTATTGCCACTCATTGGATCGCTTACGGTTGCAAGAATTGATATTGGAAACTGAAATCTAACCTACGTTCTCAACCGGTTTAACAAGATTTTAGGTGAACAGTCTCAACTCGCAGTCCTGGTTTCGACATACGCCACCTCTTCGACTGCTTGCGCTACGCTCCCGCTTCGTTAGACTCCATTTAGATATAGAAATAAGGAAAAATCAGACGATGCCCTATTTGAATTATAAATCACAGGTGTCAACAATTTCAGTTTTTCTTCGATGTGAAAAATAAGGCGTATGTGAACGTGCGTTATCATGTAGTAGCAGTATTGTATTTCTCGTCCGTTTTCGACGCATTATTTTGACAAGATGTGGCTAAAGTTTGCTAGTATGTATCTCTATACAATGACGCTGTTACTGTTAACAATCTCATTGACACTGTTACTGTTAACAATCTCATTGACACTGTTTTTCTTAACAGTCTCATTGTGGCTAAGCGATGACTGCTTTGTTTGCGCTATTTGGACGCTTATCCGTCATGGGACTGATGTACTTCATAGCATCTACAAATCTTTTTTGACAATTTCGCAAATGTCCGCAATTCTCTTGATGAGTACAAGATTCATAGTTGATTTAGACGGCTTCTTTTGTCTGTGTGGTTGCCAATTGTTGAACTTCCTACAGCGCAAAAATTTTAGTGGAAAGGTATCATAGTAATTCTCGCAGAATGTAGTCCCAAAAAGTAGCTTCCTGTAATTAAAAACGTAAAAAAAATAAAATATTATTGCAACTTATTATAATTGCTTAAAGAAGTCATAGACGAAAACATTAAAATATTTCCGAGTTCTTTTGGAGTTTGCCTCAGTTTCCTATATATTGCGGCCGAGCTTGTGGGTAGTTCAAAGTCATTTTTTTAATGAATGATTAAGTATGATTTATTAAAATGGTGTATGAAAAATACTATCGGTCAGGTGTCCACCACGATTGGGTTTACAAGCCTTCACACTTTCGCGCACGTTCACTCATTTTGTTCAATAATTTCACTATGGTATTGTTGCTAGATGATCTTCACAAGCTTTGCTTTTCCAAAAACCCCGACGAAAATGTTCAAAAAGAAGTCAAGTGCAAGACCTAGTTAGCCGTTTCATATCAGAATTTTCTGAAATTAATAACCCCCCAAACTTCCACCGCTAATTAATGAATTCTTTAAGTTCATTGTGTTCTTTAGCTCTTGCTGTGGTTTAATCTTGTTGGGATATTTATTTTATTTATTTATTTATTCTACTTATACAAGAAACCCAAATAAAACAAATTGACAGTCGAGTTCTATTGACTCTTAAAGTAAATCTTAAATTAAATAATATTAAAACTAAGTATAAATATAATAAAACAAACAAGAAGGAAAAAAAGAGAAAAAAAGCATGTACACAACTAGCATAGAACCACAACCACAATCGGTACAGGACCAAATTGCAAATGAACCACCAAGCCATCGCAAAGATGCATAAGCTTGGCAACCGATAATAGTTAACAACAATTCATTTTCGAATCGACTTTTTAAGGTTGAGAGCTAGCTTAAGTACGCCATAAGTAAACCAAGCGTTTTAAGCAATGTTGCTTTAATGGATTTAAGAGAGTCCGATAATGAGAATAAATGATGGACATCATTTAGGTTCTTGCAAACAACTCCAAGCGGGTTAAACAGCTCATAATTATATTTACATTGACTAAGCTTACCAAGATAAAGTGCCTAGAGAAGCGTTTGGAGACATTAAAGTTTGTTTCACCAAGTAATGCAGCCGAGTCAATAGCACCATATATTACTTTGATTACGAAGAAAATGCCAAGAACAAATTTACGTTTCTCGAAAGGCACTAAGGACAATTTCACTAATTTCATAGCGGGCAAGAGAGGCAATCGAATCTCAAACCAAATTCCTAAGGGCAAACAGCAAGAATAGCTTTTGAACAGATTCAATTGAATCTACATAGCACCTGCATGAAGGAGACCACACAATACAGGTATACTCGAGTATAGGTCTAACCAAACACATGTACAGCGTTTTCGTAATATAAGGATAATCAAGCTCTTTGGACCGCCTCTTCTTGATTTTAACCAAGCGCGGACCTATCTTTACTTAACGAGAGCTCAATATGCAAGTTAAAACGTAACCTATGGTCAAATAAAACGCCTAAATGTGTGAACGAATCGAATGAATGACTTCCTTCTTGAGAATGAAAGCTTCTCACATTTACTCATATTTAGTTTCAGCAGATTCAAAGAGCACCATGCAAACAAATTATTCAAGTCACTTTGAAGCTGATGTGATTGCGATTCTACGGAGAAGGAAGAAACCGGTTTGACATCACCAGCATACATTAAGATCAGACTGGAATTAATCATTGAAGGGAGATCATTAATGTATAAACTAAATAAAATAGGACCTAAGCGGCTGCCTTGAGGTACGCCAGACTTCACGGGGAATTCATTCAAGGTGATGAAGTTAAAGAAAACCCTGAATGATCTATTGTGCAGATAAGAGCTTATCCATTTCACTAAGTAGGGTGGGAAACCAGAGGCTTGGAGTTTAAAGATAAGTAGTCTATGGTTAATCATATCAAATGCTTTGCTTAAATCAGTGTAAATAACATCTGTGCGAGAGCCGCTAGAAAAAGCCTTGAAAACATGACAGGTAAACTCTAACAAGTTGGTGACTGTAGATCGCCCTTTACGAAAGCCGTGCTGGTGCGGAGAAATATACGAATTAATGGCAAAGGCCAAATGCTGAGTCTCAATACGCTCGAATAACTTGGGCAAGACACTCAACTTGGCTATGCCTCTGTAGTTCTCAACGAATTGTCTACTTCCACTCTTTTGGATAGGAATAAGGAAACTACTTTTCCAACATGAAGGGAAAACACCTAAATACAAGGACATGTTAAAAATCTTTGAGATAACACCATATAACTCGACAGCGCAAGATTTAAGTACACATGATGGAATTCCATTAGCTCCAGGCACACAACTATATTTTAGAGAGCTCAAGCCTTTAAAAACGTCATCTTCAGCAATAAAAAAAGTAGGAATTGAAACCAAGTTAATTAGTCGCAAAGTTAGTTAGTCGCAAAGTTTCGTCGGAAATACTCAGCAAACAGATTTGAGATTTCAAAATCATCCGAGGAAGCAAAACCATTAAAAGAAAGATGCGAGGGATGTGTGGAAATTTTTCTTTTTGAGTTAACAAATTTAAAAAAGTATTTAGGATTAGCAAACAGAGAAGATTTAATGAACTGAAAGTATCTGGAAAAATATTGGTGATTGAGGGAGTTAAATCTTGCCACCGAGTAAGCGAAAGAGTCAAGAGAAGAGTCACTTTTCGAATATTTTTTGAATAGCGTGTTTTTTCTATTCTTGTAAAAAAATTATTAAACCATGGGGCACACCTGCTTCGAGGTCGGCACTGCTTGATCAGAACAGATGCAGCAATAGCTAGATTTAATGTATTTGTAGAACGATGACGATAAGCTTTCAACACTTCCGGTTGAGAAATCAAGCTGATATTTCAGCAATACAGTATTGATTTTATGAAAATCGTAATATTTATTTGAAAAAGTTGGGTTTGGAACATTAAAACAGTTCAACGAACCATCATGCTTGCGATGAAAGGAAATACACATTGCTGAATGATAAGGATCCTAAGGTAAACTGAAAGATGAACTACGCTTTACCCTAATCCCAGGGAAATTGGCAAAGCAGAGATCAAGCAGTCTACCATTACAATTAGGAGTGCGGTTGTATTGAACTAAATTATGCACAAATAATTCGTTAAAGAACACAACAGCTCTATGAGATGTTGAAGTAGGAATCATACATTCATTATTATTACTGTTACACCAAGTGACTTGAGGCAAATGGAAGTCACCCAACGCAACGACCAAATTGGTGGGTTTCGACTGCTTGGCCACTTCACAAATGAGGGCGGCCTTTTTCTTATATATGGAGATATCAGAATTTGGGGGAATATAGGAGCAGGTTATAAATAGCTGTTTATTAGGCATTCTCACTTGAATGGCGAAAATTCAACGTCAGGAGTATTAGGAAATTCAATTGATTTTGACGGAAATGACGCAGATTTGGGAATTAATATACCACCACCAATGCTATTCGATCGATCATTTCTGAAAGCCTGGAAAGAATTGTGGAAAAGTTCAGACGTATGTAGATCAGGTTTTAACTAAGTTTCAGTGAAGGCCAAACAGGAGAACTCCGTGCCCACTGAATTTAGCAAGGTAGAACGAATTTTTGAATTCAGGCCACTAACATTTCGATATATGAGAGATAGTGAGCCTGAAGAAACATTTAGTTTTTTTGATGGGGACAGGACTACTGGTTTAGTAATACGGGGTCGATCACGGAGGATAAATTTCTTAATTAAGGATCCAGTACAACAACGTATCAATGTTTTCAGTCGGAACAAGAATTTTAAATTTCTAGATTGAGAAGGAGCCAATTTAAAAATACTAACCAGCTAGGACTTTCGCCGCCAGATAAATTTTTTATGTTGTCCACAGATGTATCGTGTGCCAATCTTGACAAAAATATTGCTTTTCTGGGAGGCACTACCGTCAAGCAAATGTCATTACTACTAGGAGCAGTAGGGTTCACGACTGGGGTGTTTTGAGTTGGGGAGAATAGATGGGGTTACCAAAGGAGCAGTTTGTGCGACGTGCCCAGCGTTCACACTCGAACAGCGAAGCGAAGAGGATGATTTATATTGCTCTTTATTAGTTTTAGGCGATGACGCCTGAGTTGAGTGAATGACGCCACTGGGAGGCATAGCTTAAACTCTTGCCATTTGAGCATAGCTTCAACCAGAAGGATTTACCGGCCTATTTGCAACTTTTTTGTCAAAGACCGTCTCAGCCATATCGGAAACGCAGACGTTCTGAATCGCACTGAGGAGAAATTAGAGGTGACGTACCACATACTACGCTACGAGTTGTGATTTTACTAGCTTGCGAAGAAGGGGAGTGCTCAATAAAACGAGACTCATCAAACCTAATCTTAATCTTAATCTGAAACTTTTCCCACAAGGAGCCGAGATGTTTACTCAATTCAGAGAAACCATTTCTCGTGTCCGTGAAAAATTTGTAGAAGTCTAAGTCCTGCTTCCTACAGTCAGGACATGACCATCGTAAGCCTTTCAAGGGGTCAATAATATCGGCACATTTTGCATGGCCAAAGCGATCGCAAAGCCTACACGAAACGAATCTTTCAGATTTCGTGACCGTTTTCGCGAGACAAGGTGTATATAAACAATCCGTGGCCAGTCAAAAAGACAGAAGTGGATTATGAAGAATAGACAGAACAACTTGCAAAAGGATCCACTACACAAAATTTATCGACCAATTTGGACAAAACTTCTCCGTTACGTTGACACTGTAACAAGAGAGCAAAAGGAAAACAAAACTACAAACACCAAAAAAATTAAAAAAGAAAGAAAAAAACAAAAAAAAAAAAGAGGGACTTATGTCAGAGCTCAATCTTTGTTTGCAAAAATCCAATGAATCAAAGCGTAAAGAAAAAATACTTCTTTTACTTTAAATTCACTCGCTTTCTTCTCACAGTATATTACAAATTTAGACAATAAGGAAAAATAGCCACGAAATTCAACAAGAAATTAAAATATTAATTGCCGAAAAAATATAGACGACTATACCGCACGCGCAGAGTTGCCAAATTTGATACAAGCATAATTTTTTCGCAAAATTCGCGGAACATTCAGTACGCTTTTGCCTAATCACAATATATTTTTGGACTCCCCCCTATGTAAGGATTAAACCTGTACTTCATTAAGTTGCGTTTTGGGCCCACTTTGTCAGAAATGCGCACATAAAAAACAAGCCTTTATATAGAAACAAGATATAATTTTTGTGTTCTATAATAAAAATAACAATTGTATTAGAAAACACGGTTTAGGGTATTTAAAGGTCAGCCTTGTTCCTATTTGTTTTAATTTTAGGTTCTGAATTGATCAAGGCATGCATGCGTTAAATTTCAGCTTCCCTACATGCGCCATGGACTTGATGTTACCAGTTTATAAAGCACATGTAGAAACGTTTTCTTAGCTGTATGCACTTTTTGTCCTGCCAGGTCTTGGTTTATCATACTCAGCACCCTTCTTCAATCACTTTAACGCGTTGTACTTGCGTTTACATATCAATCGTTAATTTCTCCATCATTCTAGTTATCAAATTTCAATATGACTGTTAAAAGATAGGTAAAATAATTAGTAAGGATATCTAGCCGCGACATTGGAAAAAGTTTAATGAGTTTCTTCGACCATTTCAAAAACAGAAGAATGAGAGATGCAAAGAAATTAAAATTACATTTTCAAGTATTTCAGAATTAGAAATTTGTGCATAAGTTTGAGCTTATATTTTTCAAATTGCTTCCATGTATAACGTCCAAGATATTATCAATTAGAAATGTTACGGAAGGTCGTGTAGATTTTAACTTCAAGGAACATTTTCTCGCCATTTGGTTCGCCATGTCTACACTAAATAAAATTCTGTTATAGAAATATTGTAATCATTTTTTTCAATTTTTATAAATTTTTATTTTGAGTTTAGTGAATTGTAAATTTAAGATTTATGTAGTCTTGTTGCCCATTGCCTTCGACTTCTCTTTGTCCTAATAGTTTCCACAATCGTTATATGTTTTCCCCAACAATTTTGTTGCTAAAACGATTATCAGTTGTAACGCTGCTTTCTCTAAACAGCCAAATTAATTTAACAATAACCTACCCCACAAAATGAACATATGACAGAACATTATTTCTTCTGGTGCTTTGATGATATTAACTTTAGAAAAGAACCAGAATTTATTTTGAGAAGCTGCATATCGTTTTGAACGGGAAAAGCAGTTCACCAGTAATAACATAGGCATCAGATTTGTAACACTTCTGACTGCCCTCAATGAATACCAGACTTCGGAAGAAAGAGCAAATTTGTCAGTCTTCGTTGTCTTATTTTATCGAACTAGATAAAATATTTTATATCATTGAAATTACTTCTTGAAAGACAAGCTATGTCGCGTTCATTGTTCCAGAGAAATAAAATGTTTTATATGCGCCAGGGACATTTAAAAATGAATGCTTTGAGAGTTCCTCTGCTTTTGTGCAAGTTGTTATGTTTTCTATTACATGACCATCAACGAGCAGAGAAAACGCAATTATTACCTTCTCTTCCACAACATTTCGTTTCAATTAAAAATATGGATCGAATGTAAACAATTTCTGCACAGAGGGTTTGTTCTTACTTTGTAAAAATTTCCAGAAGTAAATGATTGAAGAAGTAAGAAGAAATAAGCGTAGTAAAGAATTATTTTATATAAATCCTTTAGAAATCCTTCTCGTGATGTCGATTTACGTTGAACTTTGCCTGAAAAAATAAGTAGGAATGTAGAAAATTCTTTTTAAACAATACTTTGGACTGGTTAAGAATGTGATATCGCAAATTTTTATGCAGGAAATTTCGCTTAAAGATTTAAAAAATGGCCCATTTTAATCCGCTTAATACCTGCAGATATAGATATATGAACTCTATATGTTCTTTAGCTCTTTGCCCAACCTATGATTCTTCCAGATTACCTTTGCGCATATATGTACGCAAGTTAATTTAAAAAAATTCTCCTTAGCTGTACAAAATTTTAAGAATCTCGTCGGCCAGAGCAGCTTATGAAGCGTTGAGGCCTAGTTGGAAAATAATTGAACACTTTGTGAAATATGGGATTATCGCATCTATTTCCGGCTTCAATAACTTTAAGTCTTATCTTAAAAAAAATCAACATTGAAAAAATCGATATCGGATCGAAAATCATAATCGATTTTGAAAAATGTGAATCTCTGCATTTAACGTAGAGAAAAGAACAGGCATAATAGCTCAAACTATCTGTAAATGTATGGAGAGAACCGTCGCGAATAGCCCGTAGTAATAAAAAGATGATTGAAGGAGATTTATTTTCATACAAACAAACAGAAACGGACGCATCTCATGTCGTTCGCTTCTTTGAAACTCCTTTTCGGACAGTACAAAATTTAGTGGCGTTTTCGCGTTTTGTGTTATTTGTAAAAAAATCAAATTACATCTGGTCGTCCATATATAATAACGCTCATATATTCATATATATTTCGCTTACACCAAGTTTGAGTCAAATCAGCATAACGTTAATATGTACAACTGGCTGGAAACGAACTTTGACATTTATCACTTTTAGATGCCGAACAATACAATTGACATATACACATAGCCACATACACGCCCATGTATAAAGAGATACATCAGCGACGATATAATAAGAGACCTTTCCTTGGCAACATTTTTTACATAAGAAAATAAATTGAATTAAATTGTTTTTGTGAAAATTTTTTATTTTTTCCTAATATTCAGCAAAAAATGAAAATAAAAAATTTTTGTAAAAGTAAAAAAAGAAAGAAAAGAAAAAGTAATCCAAGAGAAGAGTACTATGGTGTTAATAAAGAAATTATTAAACATTCACAGAACTATTCATTAAAATATTTTAGTGAAAATTTTTATTAAAAAACTTTGCTAATATTAATTTCAATTACATATGTTTTGTTACACATCAAGGCAGACACAAACTGGGAGAGAAGCGGCATAAATAGACATGTGCAACAGCACATGCGCTCTGCTGCTCTGAGTGTTATTTACTATTTCCTTTTTCTTCGTCTCTTTTATCAAGCCTTTGGCTGGTGTGACATGTCACGCACTTTTCTCTATTATTGCCTTTCCTTTTTTTTTCTTTCTCTACATACCATGTTACGTCATTTGTGTTGCACAAATATCTTTTATCCCTTAAATAGAGGGCCTTGCTTTCCATGTAAAGACATGTACTTAATGCAAAAACAGCGGTAAATAGCTAATACTTCTTTAACATTAGTAAGCGAGACTGTAATGACGGCAGCAACTCGGGAATTTTCGCTCCTTTTTGAGAAGAGTGAGGTTATAAATCGTTTACGCAGTTTATTTATGAAGCACATAATTTCATTTCATTATTTTTTTAATCTGTATATATTTGATGTATAAGGCAGCCACTTAGGCCTCTTTTATTTATCATCTTTGATAATTCAATCAATGTAAACTCTTTTTCCTTTTACCTTGAAATCACACTCTTATCTCCTTCAATCTGACTACAGTAACTTGTTCAAATAGCGATCGTTAAATGTTATGACGTTAAAGTCCAAATAAATGCATGAAATTGTCATTCTCAAGAATAATTTCATTTATTGCTGAATATTTCATCGATTCGCAAAAACTGGAAAATACAAAGTCGTTGATTGATTTAGGGGTTTTGTTCGCCCGCAAATTCCATTTTAATCCGCACAATGAGCTCTCCTGAAATAAAACTATGGCGAAGCTAGGTTTTATTGAACAGTGATGAAAAGACTTCAATGACCTATTCTTTACCCGAAGGCTATAACATGAGAATAGTGAGATCAATACTTAATCATCTCCGCGTTGTGTAGTGTCCTTCCTATAGATGTTTGCCCGTAGAAATTTTGTCTGAAACTGGCTTGTCGCATTGCCCCCTTATGAAAATAGGTTGCTGTTGTACATTAATCCTCGATGTGCCCTTCTTAGTTGAGTTGATAAATGGCACAATTGACTCGCCGGCTTACTACAGTGTTTCTAACCGTTTCTCTGTGAGTCTTATTTTAATAAAACACAGCTATTGCTGCTATAATCATAAGCTTTTCAACCTATTTAAGTTCCTTTACGCGTAATACGCTCGGTTTGCTTATGTCGTATCTAAATTAAATTCTAGTCTTGATCTCTTCGCATAATTCGACAATCGAACTGAAAATCGGTTGCCAAACTGTTTGCATGTTTACAATGGCTTAGGTGTTCACTACTAAATCACATTTGTGCCGGAGTTTGCCTTTCTGGTTTTCTTTCCTCTTGTGTACATGAATTTTGTTCTTGTTATGTTTTCTTCATTTATAATAATTTACTCATAATAATTAGCAGAAGATTTATTTCTACAAGGCAGTCGAATTCGGCCGTTAAGTAATTTTACATGAATTTCACGTGGAAATAAATAAGTAAATAAATAAATAGGGAATAAATAAATAAATATGCAGATATGAAATTGTAAATGTAGGGAGTTCCTACAATTTATTATCTTTAAAATATTTTATCTGCCGTTCGCCGCCAACTGAGAAGAAAAGCATTAATTTCGTCGTTCCGTTTGTGGTACACAAAAATACGCGCCTGAGCCATGAAAAGCGGTTTGGCCCCATCCAGCCATATAAGGTTAATGAGCAAAATCGAACAAAAAACTAACAAAATTGCTATCGTTTGACGCTGGAAGCAACTTGACATTGTTATAGTAACTAAAAAATAAACTGTGCGAGATTACTATAAACCACTCAATGCTATACAATTTTTCAAAACTCAACTACGGCTTTTTTAATAAATAAAAGATTCTAATTTATGTTATTAATAAAGGAACTTGAGGTTGGTTATGGATATATTTTTATTTTGAAGTGTCCTTTATAAGAACCCGTTTGAAGTTTTAGGAAAGTTTATTGATGACCTGTTAGCATTAAAGTACGTAAAAGAAATTCGACTATTTTTCATGTTCGTCGTATTTTTCATGAACGTCCTGGAATTGCTAACACAAAAAAAATTAATTCGGCAAATAAGAAAATTATGTTCGGTTGGGGCCGAATCTTGTATATCCCTCGCCATTACAATCTTTAGCGCCTTATGCTTTTATTTGCTGTCATAAAAGAAAAGAATGGGATGACATTAAAAGAGAAATGACTATAGCACCATAATTTATATAGAATTAAGACACTTAGCTTTTCGCATTCCGCTCTCCAAGACCTTTTATTTGATACTTATATAACAGGTATAATTGAGAAAACTTAGCCACCAGGCCGTGGTGTCCACCATGTTTATTTTAGAATTAAAGCATTTTAGGAAGATAATATATCTCAACTTGAGAAATTTGCGAAATAGCTTTAAATTTTCTGTCTTGCTTAATGTATGATTAATCAGCGTAAAGCCTCAAAAAAGTGGAAAAACGACAATTTAATCACTCGTAAAATTTAATTCATTTTCATTTACGTTTTCATTAAATTGACTTCGCGTTATACGAACTTCTGTTAGGAAAATTCCAATTCCTTATTTGCTTTAGTGGTGGACCGTTGCTTTAATTTTTTATAAATTTTAATGAGGAGTAGAAATATTATCTCTATGAATATTCATTTTAATTATCTGAAAGTAAGCTTCAGAAACATTATACGTGAGTTCCCAAATTAAATTATGCACGTTTTTCAAACACATATATCTGCCGCCATAATGCATGTTTTCTACCAAATTAAGATTGAAAATGAACGAGAAAAATTCGTATCTATATACATAAATTTCGAATAAGAAGAATGAAAATTATTGAGTTAACGTAACGTGAAGTACCGTTTCGAAAAAATTCTGCTTTGTGAAAAAAGTCCTCAAATTTTCAAGTACTCTAATCACTACTACGGAAAATCAAATTTTTACGACCTTCAACCGCCCACATTGAGCTGAGTCGTTCGTGAGTACTTAAGAAATAATTTCAAAGAACACTCAAAGAGTCTCAAAATCTTTTCGCATATTTTTCATATAGAATAGAATAGAATAGAAACCTTATCTTACTTGTCTGAAAATGGGACTGAAAATCGCCTAACTTGCGACTTTAAAGTCGCCTGAAAGTCCATCTTATAATCGACAAATTTTAAATTATCCAAAAAATCTTTAAAGCTCACTGAAGTTTTACTTTATTTACAATTATTGCATCATTTTTATTATTTCGCTCACCGTCTAAAAAATTGTGAACACAGCATTTGCAACAAAAGACATCGGAAAGCAAAACTGAGAAGACTTTTTCTACGTACTGCAAACAGTTAACACAATATATCCATTTCATCATTGGTTTTCTATATGTATTGTTATAAAATTCGCTTTTCTAAAATACAGTCCGTATCACTGGACCATGGATATTTTGTTCAAGAGAAATACACTTCAAAGTTCTTTTATTCACAATTATATTCCTTAAAATGTACGATTATTCACAATTTATTTTTGGCAATACTTTCGATTGTTCAACTCAAAATTCTTTTTCTACTAACTCACCCTTCCACAAATCTTCTATTTATATACATTTTTACCATGATATTACTAGTATCTAATTTTATAGTTTCACTTTTAATTCGTTAACCTGCTTTTCTGATACTCAGCTTCCTCGGCCGGCACCTGCATAATGCGCTTGCGGAAGTGCGCTTGGTTTTTTCCTGCCTGTTTTTCCACTAATCGTTTTCATCGGCCGGCAACTGCTTTTTTAGAGAATTCATTATTTAATTAGCTGGAATGAACTGGATTTGGGATTTCCGTAACACTACCCTCCACTTAATCTTGTTCGTCCAGAACAACGTTGTTTCGATAGGCGGTCAGTTGGTCCAGGTGTACCACTTTGAATTTAGTTCTGCCTCCGGGATGTTTTCGTATTCATTAGACCACATCATTTATCCTTGTGATGATTTTGTACGGACCTTCCTAGTTACATCACAGTTTCGGTGAAATACCTTTTTTTCGTGAAGGATTGTAAAGTAACACTAAATCCCCTTCCTTAAATCCATGAATGCTACGCCCCAAATCGTATCCTGCTTTCATCCTGTCACTTACGATTTGCGTTCTATTTCGAACCTGTCGGTGCTTGCAATAAATTTAGGGCTACATCGGCTCTTTCTTTTTAGTCTAGTTGCTTTAATGAAGATAATAACTTTATTAACAGTATACTTTTTTTACTTTTTTTGCCACTTTTTCGTATTTCTTTACATTATTTTAACACAGATTGGGCGTTCTTTTAACAAGATTGACCGTTTTTTAACATAAACTTGCAGTAACAGAGATCTGCCGTTTTTTTATATAACATCACACATATTTAATATCTTTTACTTTTTTCACTTGCTTGACGAAAACTCGTGATATGTTAGACACTTGCTTGACACTTACAAAAAAAAAGACAGATAATGGTTAGGACAAAGTAATTTTTCTGAGTAATGAAAGAAGTGAAAAAATGAAACTTTCACAGAAACTTATTCAAAATGATCAAAAGTTTCTAATATCAAATCAATCCTCAATCAAACCTTAATCAATGCTTAAGCAAAATTTCGTGCATTTTATGTTAATAATTCCTTGGTAGCAAGGGATTTCTTGCGAACATTTACTACTTGATATTTTTAATGCTTACCGTACCATAAACAATTAATATTGGTATTAATATTAGTATTATAGTAACGTCGTCTACCACCAACTTTGGAGTTTAGCAAATAATGTTTGTTTGCCGCGTTCTTTTTACAGCAATCACCGAAGAATGCGGCTTATTTTGCTAAGCTTATTTTTTAGTTTGTAATACCTAGAAATATTGATCAAGATTTTTGAGTAGATTTTGTCACTTATGTCTTTCTATGGAAAAAGAATACATTGATTTGTATGGACCGACTGATCGCTAACGAAACTTTTTAAACTGTAAGTACAATCACTTACAATTACCGTGAATCTAAAGAATCATTTGATGCTCGTAAAAGGTTTTTAAGTTACAAGCTACAACATACTTTGTCGCTAGCATAAAAGTGTTTTTTTAACACGAATTTTTTGTGCCACTATATTACAATGTGTGCTTAACTTAATTCTATACCATTGTAGCGCGTTTTAAGAATTTATGATCCTCCTTCACAAAACATACAGGTTTTATGGAAATTAAAATGGGCTGAGTTTAATTCAATTTATTTCAGCGGAGTGCTTTCATCGGAACTGAACCATTTGAAGACAGCTAAGATAGGCTACAGAGAATATACGAATACCTGACAATAGACGGTTCTTTTTTTAGTTTTGTAGACACTTACTACAGCAGCTTGAGAGGACCTTTCTGTAACTAAGATTGCACGAGAATTTGACAAATATGTTTGCTGTAATCAAATTTACGTACTGTTCACTCAATTCGTTGTCAGTTTCACTCCAGGTTGCTTTTCTGAGAAAAAATTTTATTTGCTTAAAAGTTTTCACGATTTTTTTGAATTCCACTCAATTATTTTACAAAAAAAATATTTATTTTTTTTTTAAATAAATTTTAAACGTCATTTCATGGTAAACGCTCACGGAAGTATTAAAGGTAAACAAATTGTTAAGTTTTCTCTTATTTATGTGCATACAAAGAAAGGAAGAAAACGTAGGTTATAGCAAATCATAAAACTCGGTTTGCGCCGAATGTAATGAAAACACAATTTCTTTCTTATATTTTTTTGCTTAATATTTAAAGCTTGTCTACGCATATGAAAAGGATTATTATTCGGAAAAGTCTATTATAGCATTCATTTGAATATAATAGATTAATAAATTAGATTACTAAATTTTTTAAGAGGTTTGATACTAATGCCGGCTTATATTTAATTATTATTAAAAAAAATAGTATATGTTTTTTGTATTTTCCAGCAAAAATCTTAATATTTTATGTAATATTTTATGCGGCATTAACTGGTTTCTTTGCTGCCATGCTAGCTGTATTCTACCAAACTTTGGAAGTAAATAAACCTAAATGGACGTTAGATACCGGCTTAATTGGCACAAATCCAGGTAATTAAATAAATTAATATATATAAACTTATGCTTACATTACTTAATTAATTGTTAATTAATTATTAATAAATGCTATTAATTGATTAGTTATCCAGACCTTTGATGTTCTCTACAAGTTTGCCCCTCGTTTTCTCAATGGCTTTTTGTTTATTTTAATTAAATTAAGTGAAAATTATTATGCCAAGTAACTCTTAAGGTTACTTTTAGCAATAAGCATTTTACATCCAATAACATACCCATTGGAAAAGTCGCAGATACTTTTTATTCATTTCTATTAAATTTCTCGTTTATATGCTATTAAGATTTATTTTGAATCAATTCTGTTATTGTACTTCTCACTCGAGTAAAAGGAAATTTTATTAACTAATTGATTTCATTTTTATATTTACTTATAAGAGTCAACGATAATTTATTATGAAAAGCAAAATTCAAATCCATCTCTGTGCTATTTTGACGTATGTCATTTTTCTTTGTAAACCATCCTTCGAACCGCACATTAGTTTTGTAGCTATTTATTTGCACTAAAACTAGTTACAATTTCTATACTTGCCAGCGAACAAACGATAAGATTACATTAAATTTTGTTTGCCTTTTCCATGCATTTCTTAGATACGCACACGAAAAAAATAGGCATACTCTACCAAATTAGTATTATGTGTTCTATCTGACTGAATGTCTTCAAAAAGCTCGTATTCGCACAAATCATGCAAGTTTACTCAACGCGCGGCAGGTCGAGTTTGCGATTGCTACAAACCATTTAGTTTAAAAACAACAATCTTAAAGATATTGATCCAAGGTTTGTCATAAAATTTTATCAAAATCTCAAAGAAAGAAATGCATTGCAAATTTTGCATATTGGCATGCTGTATTGATTGTTACCGCATGAAGCGGATGTGTTTCCTGCTTGTTATACCGAACATAAAGCGTACATTAAATTGACGATTCTTTAGATAAAAATTACTGCGATCTTACAAAAATAATAAGAATGAGTTTTATTCGAATAACGCGGTGTGCTCTTTTACAACTTTTTCTCTCCGAGCCGCGCTATTAAGAACGAAAAATATTTTTTTTCGCGTATACTTCTTATATTATTTTGTATACCTCTTAAGCCGGAATAAATGTGTGTTGAAATCATGATTCAAGGCTTTGTATAGGTGAAAAAGTTTGTTCTCATGTATTTCAATCTCTTTCTTCTTACTAAATTGTAAGGGATAATTTAAAGGAGAAATTTCATGGTTGGAGAGAGTAGGAATTTTTGGACTTCGCAGTGAATTACGTCTTTACTTTCCTTCAAAGTAGAGTATTTTCTGGCTCCACAATATAAATTATTTATTTATTAGCTGTCTATCCACCGCGCTACTAACTATTAACTAAAGTATTGTATCCAATCAACTAAACTGCTAAGTCCGTCATTCTTCTGTAAAATATTATAGTCTTTCGCATGTTTGTAAAATGTATTAACCCTTGGCCATTTCATCATTCTATCGCAATATATAACCCTACAGATGTTTTTGAACTGTTACCCACGGACGTAATTCATTTTCATTACATTTTCATTAAATTATTTATTGTACTGTACACCACTTGTGGTACAGGGCATATTAGTTAGTGCGGCCATATGTAACACGCAGAAGGGCTTAAGATAAGCCCACCTTTATTAAATCGATCGATTCAGAATCATAATATGAATTGATTTAAGCTCGTCTGTCCGTCTGTCCGTCTGATATCTGTCCATGTTTTATGGGCACACAAATTGTATTCAAGCTACAGTTCGAAATTTTTTAGATATTTTGATTAAATTTGGTTCGGATCGGTTCAATTCTTCGATCACTCTACTTATAACATCTTATTCTGAAAAGCCGTTATGTGGAAAAAAATTATAATATTCAAAATTTCCCGGCAAAAGTGGTTAACGTAATTCATACGGCAAAATAGTACAAATTTCACTGCTTCAGGATGAAAATTGAATCATAATAATAATTTAATATAAATAAATTAACTGTACTAAATTTAGACCATCTCGGCCTGTTTTTTGGAATCTACCGTAATAACGATTTTCATTGATCCTTTGTAGAGCAGAAAACCCTAAGTTTTAATATATGGTGATCGAAATTGACCCATAATATTATAGTAATTTCATGCAAAAAGTAACTCTACAAATTTTGGACAATCTACGCTTATTTTTGGATCCTGTCCTATGTAAGGATTAAACTTATACCACATCAGGTTGCGTTTTGGACCCGCTCCCTCATAAATACGGACATGAAATATATGCCTTTATACAGAAACAACATATAATTTTTGTGTTCTATAATAAAAATAAGAATTGTTTTAGGCAATGTGGCGTAGGGTACGCAATGTTGTTACTTGTTTTAAATTTAGGGTTTTTAATTGTTCAAGGCATGCATGCATAAATATGAGCTTCCTTGCGTGGGTTATCAATCACGAGTAGAAATGTTTTCTTTGCTATGTGCACTTTTTGTTCTGCCAGATCTTGATTTATCATACTCAGCACCCCTCTTGAATCACTTTAACGCCTTGTACTTGCGTTTATATACCAATGGTAAAAATGGTCCATCATTCTAGTAATTTGTTCTCCGGATGGGTATATCAATATGCATACACCTTATTTCCATTTGCGGCTATTCAATCGTCAGGACTAAGAGAGCCATCTGCGCGCTTTTGCATCAGAAGAGAAATAAGGAGAAAAATGTGGGTCTGGCTTGCTTTCTTCTGTATTGCATTTTCAAAAATTAGCGTTGCCGGCCGATTGAATTCTTATTCGCAGTTCATGTCACAAAACTTAACATCCCTAATCACAGTGTTCACTCGTCCAAGATTTTTGCATGTCCGAAGTAGTAAACATGACCTTTAGAAAAAATTAATTGTGATTAAAAAGACGCTTATTGTTAATGTTTCATCTTACGGTAAATATTCCATAATTAAGAGAACATTAGACAAGTTAGTTAGACAATTTTGCAGATAAGATGAATCACACCTATGTCTCCTATGCCAGAATTCATGGTCTTGTATGCTAATATTTGGAAAAAAGCAGAATCCAAAAGTAACTATTTAACCTCTATGCTATTTACCAATTGTTTCGAGTGTACTTAACCATCTCACTAGTCCTAGTTCCACATTCTTCTTCTTAACCCTGTTTTACATTTTCCTATTCGAATTGAAACTTGCGGACTAAAGTTGATTTTTTTTCAACGATTTTCCAATTTGTCTTTTAAATTATTTTTGTCAGTTAAAATCATGTCTTCTTCAAACAAACGATTTCTACATTAAATCCAAGTTTAATCTTACGTACAGAGATTTTCTGCATATAAAGTTTTTCATTTGCCATTTCCCGAGAGCTAATAGTTGAGATAGATCCAACCTTTAATATACCTATCAAATCAAAATCACTTTCTGCATCGATCTAAACATGTCTGCCCACAGGATCATCTGTGTTTTTTCTTGCGTCCAAGGTACAGGAAACAATTTTTGAGATAATGCGACGATCGGATTACTTTTTCAACCACTCTCCATCTAAAAACTTATTTTAAAATGTCGTTATATGAATAACTATATTAAGCGAACTGGTGTCGGTTGTTTAATAGGGGAACATGCATCCCCTATAGTGTTTATTTTTGTTGTTTTTATTGTTGATGTTTTAAGTTGATCATTTCAGTTAATATTTCTTTATTCATTTTAAATTCCTTTCTTTAACAACCAGTTAAGTAGCATATTTTTATTATGTTTTTCCAGGTCTTGGTTTTCGACCAATGCCACCAGAAGCAAACGTTGAAAGTACCTTAATTTGGTATGAAGCATCAAGACGCGATAACTTTCAATATTGGGTCGACGAGACTAAAAAGTTTTTAAAATGTAAGCAATAAATTTAATAGAAATATTTTTCAATTTACTCATTATTTATCTTTTTCGCTATAAATAAATATTCGAATTTGAATTATTTACACATACATACAAAAAAATAGCGTACGATAATCTACCGAGAAAGAATCAAGTGAATTGTTCATTTGAACAGCCACCACCCGATGGGAAAGTCTGTTCTTTTGAAATCACACAATTTTCACCCTGCACCGAGCAAAATGATTTCGGTTATAATTTGCCTCGACCTTGTATATTCCTCAAATTAAACAAGGTATGTTTTTAAATTAAAATGAACGATATTAATAATAAAAAAGTGTATGTAACCCAAAAAAATTTGAATTATGTAAACTTCTTCTTGAAGATCTACAATTGGGTGCCTGAAATTTACAACGATTCAAAAAATTTACCAGAAGAAATGCCCGAAGAGTTGAAGCAGCATATTAAAGAGAAACAAAGCTTGCGGCCAAATGAGGTAAAGTTGAAAGATTAATTAGGAATTATGTAATGTTTTTATAATTTCTGTTTTTTTTTTCTTTATTTATTTTTTTACATCTTCTCGCTTTTCTCGTTTGATAGACCAATGTTGTCTGGATTAGTTGTGAAGGCGAAAATCCCGCTGACGTTGAGAATATTAAAGCACGTGATTATTATCCCCGCATGGGTTTCCCTTATTATTATTTTCCATTCAAAAATATTGACGGTTATACGCCACCAATTATTGCTGTGCAGTTTACCGTTGAAAGTAAGTAAAGATCTCTTTTGTTTTTTTATTTATTTTAATTATAAAGAAATAAACGGCTGTTTAAAGATTTTTTTGCCGAGAATTTACTGCAACCACTTACGTTAATTGCTTTAGCGAGGAGGTTAAAGAGGGACACAGTCACCATGTGAACCTTTCAAGATTTATACAGTTTTCATAAAAAAGGAAGCTGGGCTCGCTTTGAGACAAACCTTCTCTTCTGATACCCATAACCAAGATATTAGAACAAATCAGTTTTCTCTCGTCCTATAAAAGAGATAGGAAATTCACTAGACATGTTTCATCCTGCAGTTGACTCAATAATTTAAAGTCTGCATGTTCAAAATTCGGCATATACCCTTTTTTTTTTTTATGATATGACCGATTACTCAAGAAATATACCCTAGTCGTGTAACACGGGTATGGTGGGAAAGAATTGCAGAGACAAAAAGAGATAGGGAAATTGTAGCGGTCCTGTGTGTATGTATCCAATCGGGAAATATTATGGTTTTACCGACCGGTTTTATTACTGTTACGGCGAAAGCAAACTCTGCCGCACTGAGATTTGACCCACTGATAATAGCCGTAGAAGTTAAATTGATAACTATTTTAATTACAGTTTCAATTTTTTCCAAGAATCAGTTCATGTAAATGATGAAAGAATAAGAATAGAAGGGAATTAGGGATAACGAACAAAAATAAATGATTTCCTTTTCTTAAGGGGATGAATGGCAGATGCTTACAAAGTTTTCAATGTTCTTTATATTTACCAAACGGGCCAGTAAATTAAGCCGACCTTGAGGTTTCGACGGCAAAAACTAAAAATGAATAAATAAGTGTTCTTATGGGAGTAACTTCCTTCTGAACTTAGTGCAACTCGGTCAAGTGAACACTTTGCATAGTAAGATAAAAAGAACTTAGTGGACTATAAGATACGAAATGTTACAAAGAACCTGACAAGCAAGAGCATTAACTGCCATAATTAAGCAAAACATTTCAAGTGTAAAAATAAATTCAGCAAAGAGAAACTTTAGGAGATGAATCTGCCTATCCTTTAGAACAAAATGTGTAAAGAAATTTTTACGTAAGATGCAGTAAATTCTAAGAAGCAACTGGTAATCAATTATTTGATTTCATTGCATACACACCTATCTGTCCCTTGTACATAACCATACACCAGTACTTGTTGGTGAACGGACATTACTATATGTTCATTTACCCGTAAAAGTAAAAAAAGAAGAAGAAACTAATGTTTTCTCAAGCGTAATCTGTGGTTAATGCAATACTAACCGCAGGCGGTCGGCGAATTAAAAGCGACAAATATTTGTCTGCTTTATAAAAAAAAAAAAAATTATAGTATTTGTTTGGTATTCCATGCCAAAGGTAAGCCGCACATACGTGAACATACGAGAGTCCAATAAAGAAGAATTTTGATAAAATTTTACCGCAATAATTTCTGCGGAAGGAGCTGTTTTTTTCTTATTCATATAATGAAATTATAGTCAGTTGCCTGCTACGAGCGCAATTATGAACTGGGCATGGCTATATTTAAATACAACATTGAACCTCGATTGAAGGTACACATGCCAAGTACTGCTTCTCTCAAACTGTTGCGGCGTAAGGCTTTCGAAAACTTACGGCAAATTGGTGCATATGATATCGACTCAAAACCCAGAAGGCGAGCGTTTCGGAACGCTATCAAGGAAAGTCTAATTCAAGAAATCTTCAATGGTCATTCATTTTCTTAATTTATAAATTAAAACGTTTTCCAACAACTAGTTGGAATTAACTGTTTGGCAAAACAAATCTTTATATGGGACGTAGTCGAAAGATTGGTCCGATCTGAATCACCGAACCGTTTATGCTTGCGGCAAAACACCGCAGAGAAATGAACAGGCAAGGTTAGATCGATTCAGAAAGTGGTTCGGATCGATCGACATTATAAAATGTGGATCTATCTCAAGTCTTGCTGCTTGTTACGTACATCCGCACAAACGTGCAAAAATGAAACTGTTCACATGCATTGAAAATATTAAGAACACGTAATAACACGATCCAATATTTACAAATGATACGAACAATTTAACCGTGATAAAGGAGCAGTTGAAATGTATTTGTTCTCTCCGTATATAGGTTTTATATTTCGATTTTTTTGATTTTCTAAGATTAATTTTTATATAAACGTCTACTACGGTCATAGCAACGAAACACAAATTTTTCATTTGTTAAAAAGAACACAAAGGATTCCAAAGGAGCCAACAGAAACGATGTTATTTAACTTGGTTCCGTGTCAGCATAGAAAATCTCAATCGATATTTCGGGACCTTTCATATCATGTTCAAATTTTGCACACATCTTTTCGAGGACAATACAATGTTTTACAGTCGGTTTTTCTGTGCAATGGTAACGCGCGCATTAAAGTGTGTCGGAAGGGATATTTTCAATCGATGTTTCGAGCGCATTCGTGCCTGATCGTGTCGTACTTTTGGGTACGCTTTTGTATCCAATGACGATGTAATGTAACATTGTCAATCTTAGTATCCGAAATCGCATACGCCACTTTTTCTTAACTATTGCTTTATTATGGGTATCAAATGAAAGCATTTAAAGAGAACACTGCGAATTGCAATAAACAATCAAATCAAAAGTAAATTATATAAAAATCTGTTTTTTAAATCAAGCCTTCAGTTAAATGTTCTAAAAGGTAGGACATAAATTTTATGCCAGTGAATTCTACATATTTATACAAAAAATTGAATCGCTGTGTGGCCATCTGCCTGTTGATGAAAATTCAGTAAAACAGGTATGTGTTGACTTTAAGCATAAATTCCATTGACAATCGATCAAATCGAACAGTTTTTATGACGCTTATATGACGGCTTATTTTGAGAAAGATTTTATATATTTTATTAATTTTTTTTATTTATTTATCTTATTTATTTTATTTTACCAATTTATACATGAAATTCAACTAAAGAAAATTACAGTCGAATTCAGTGCATCTTAATAGAAAATCTTATACCAATTGTTTTAAAACTAGTATACAATAAAAAGGAAGAAAAAAAGAAGAATAATAATAACAAACTAAGTTTAAAAATAATATAAAAAGTTAAAAATAGTAATTCATGTATAAATAAATAAATAAAAAGGGAGAAAAAAAAGAAGAAAGAAAAAAAGCATGTACATAACTAGCATAGAGCCACACCCACAATCAGTACAGGACCAAATTGCAAATGAACCATCAGGCCATCGCAAAGATGCAAAAGTTTGGCAACCGATAACAATAAACAACAATTAATTTTCGAATCATAATGACTTATTAAGGTTACAGGTTAATTTAAGTACGACATAGGTAAATCGCGCGTATTAATCAATGTTGCTTTAATGGACATTAAAGAGTCCGATCATGAGAATAAGTGATAGACGTCATTTAGGTTTCTGCAAACAACTCTGAGCGGATGAAACAGCTCATAATTGTATTTACGTTGACTAAGCTCAATCAAGACACAGCGCCTAGAGAAGGTTAGGGTCATTAAAGCTTATCTCACCAAGTAATGCGGGCAAGTCAATAGCACCATTTATTACTTCGTTTTAAAAGGAAACCCCAAGAACAAATCTACGTTTCTCAAGTGATGGTAAGAATAGTAGAAGCAACCTATTTTTACAGGAAGAAAGGCAATCGTGTCCCAACCCAAATTCCTAAGGGCAAATAGCAAGAATTGCTTTCGAACAGATACAATTGAATCCACATAGCACCTATATGAAGGAGACCACACAACAGAGGCTTACTCAAGTATAGGTCTAACCAAACAAATGTAATTTGTCGTAATATAAGGATCATCAAGCTCTTTGGACCACCTCTTCTTGATTTTAACCAAGCGCGGACCTAGCTTTGTTTAACGAGAGCTTAATATGCAAGTTAAAACGTAATCTATGGTCACACAAAACGCCTAAATGTGTGACCGAATCGAATGAATGACTTCCTTCTTGAGAATGAAAGCTTCTTACATTTATTAAGATTTAGTTTCAGAAGATTCAAAGAGCACAATGCAACCAAATTATTCAAGTCACTTCGAAGCTGATGTGATTGCAATTCTACGGAAATGGAAGAAAACAGTTTCACATCATCAGCATACATTAAGATCTCGCAGGATTTAATCCGCGAGGGCAAATTATTAATGTATTAATGATTAAATGAAATAGGTCCTAATGGATCCTAAGTGGCTGCTTTGACGTCACGAGCTAATGAACTTAAACAAAATCCTGAATGATCTAAGATAAGAGCTTAACCATTTCAATAAATAGAAAGGGAAGCCAGAGACTTGGAATTTAAAGAAATGTGAGTTAAGGTTAACCAAATCAAACGCTTTGCTAAAATCAGTGTATATAACATCAGTGCCACTAGAAAAAGGCTTGAAAACATGACAAGTAAACTCTAACAGATTGGTGACTGTAGATCTTCCTTTTCGAAAGCCATGTTGGAGAGGAGAAATATACGATTTGATCGCAAAGACCATATGCTCAGTCACAATTCGCTCCAGCAGTTTAGGCAACACACTCAACTTGGCAATGCCTATGTAGTTCTCTACAAGTTGTCTACTTCCACTTTTGTGAATAGGAATAACGAATCAAGTCTTCCAACACAAAGAGAAAGCACCTAATTTCAAGGACTTGTTAAAAGTCCTCAGCACAAGATTTAAGTACACATGATGGAATTCCATCAGGTCCAGGCGCACAACTATATTTTAGAGAGCTTAACCCTTTAAAATCGTCATTTTCAGAAATAATTAATTAAGAAATTGCAACGAAATTAGTTATCGGATATGAGAAATATTTAAGTGGTACATTGTTTTAAGTCTTCGTAACAAGATCTGAGAAAGATTGTGAGGGCACGAAATGCCTACAAGATTATTCTAATAACGATTTGGTTGATGTATAATTACCGAGCGTTCTTGAAAACTGAAAAAATAAAAATTTTTTTTTTTCAATAGCCTCTGTATATAAAAGAAAATCGTTTCTATGCTAAGAGTTAAGAATATATATATATAAATTTATGCACGATTATAGATTACGTGATTATTACTTAACAATTAATCTAACAATAAAACAAGAAGCTATTAATAATTATTATAATGTTTCATTAAGTTAGCATCAATCTACATAATGAAGTTTCATTACGTATATTTTCGAAGAGAATATTCAAGTTTGTAATAATTGAACACATTCCAGTTGGAACCTCCACTTTTTTGATGCATTATATGCAAAAAGTATGATAATATATTTTTCTCTAGGAAAAAGCTGGAAAAAGGAAAATAATTAATACATAACTATAAAGAGTGAGTTATTAAGCGCTGTTTACTCGAACTGCCACGTTGATCACCCCATATTAAAATTTCCGCTGTACTTCTAATCGTTGTTTATAAATTGAATAAATCGATTATATTTAGCAAGGCGTGGCGATGAATCGCCCACGCAGCCAAGGCCTACATATAGAATGAGTTAAACATTTTATATAAAAATATTATATGTTTAGTGTTTTGGAAAATACGCGAACTAAACTTATTTAATTTTACAAGTTAGCCTAAAAGTAGACCGCCATAACTTTTTTTTTACTATCAAATTAAGCAACGCAGTAGTGGAATAATCTGTTAAATGGCAAAGCAGTGGTAGAATAATTTGTTAAAAGGCAAAGCAGCAATGGAATATCCTGTCTATTACAAAACATTGAAATATCTAGACTTTTTTCCACCTGCACTTTTTGTCAGACGAAGAGTTTTATTAAATACAATATTTTCCATGTAATTCTGTTCATTTTTATATAGGTATGCATAATGCCGATACATTTTTATTTCATCAGTGAAGCCAGTTTCATTAATAGCAGTACTTTGCCTCCTTAATTCGTTTAAAAATGTTTTTATGTGTTTATTTAGTTTTATTATTATTCATTGCGATCTCTGAGTGCCTTCTAATAAGTGTTTCTTTGGATAGCGCACAGTTGCTTTCAGTAAACTGTAACACTTCGAATAAAAAACTGTGAAAAATTAGAGATCGATTCAATTAGTACGAGAAATTAGAGTCCGATTCAGTTAGCGTGAAGAATTTCCATTTAGACGATTACTCCTACTGTGCTATATGACATTAATTTGGATGGCTTTAAGTCGAGTGCCTCACCAAATCGACAGGAATTTCACAAAATTGATCAAAAGTATTCCAACACGCTATTAAACACCTCAAAAACTTTATTTTCTCATAGAAAAAAGCATCTTCACCGGCTTGCGTGTACTTTGCGTTGGGATGAACAATGGGTATAAATTCTATTGGCCACTTTGCATAACTTGTCGGACAATTCGTCACAGATTACGCATAATCTTACGTTTGCGTTGTGGTGATGTAGCTTCTTTAATTAGGGTTTCGGTGAAATCGGATACATATCCACACATCAAATATCGCTCATTCCGAGAAGAGCCTGTTCCATTGTATAGGAAAACGATTCACGAGAAAAAATTGACAAATTCGACCTATTTACCACTTCATTGCGTGTTATATTGAGCCATTTAAAGGAAGGTGAATTAAAGGCCATGCTGGTAGCATCCAAGTTATCACCAATTGCCGCGCTACTGCATTGCCCGATTCAATAAAGTTCAAAAAGGTTGCCAGCGGCAAAATGAATAATTAAAAAAAAAAAAAATTCAGTACAAAACCAACAGTTACAGCAATTCTTTCAGCTCTCTCAGCTTTATTTTACCCCTACATAAAGAATGCACAGCAAGGTCAGCAAAGTCAGCAGAGTCAATTTTATTTGAAGCCAATTTACTTGAATTTATTTCTCAGCAAATGCAAAAAAATTCAAATGTTTTTGGAATTTAAAATTGCTGGGAGTTAGTGCATCGCACAAAAACACCGGCCGAAATACGTGAAGGATATCAAAGGTTGGCTCAAACTGCAGAAGACCGTAAATTATTGCGAAGTAGCAATTTCCGAGGTAATGTTACAATCAGTGTGAATGCCACGGAGATATTTTCGCCATACGACTACAGTGAAATGCCGATTGTAGAAGTCTCCTCCTTGAGCATATCACAACCGATCGAAGCTCCTATTACAAGACGAGATACGGTAATAATGAGTAGCAATCTAGTATCAACAAATCCACATGGTATTAATGTGTAAGGACTTTACATTCCAAATGTTTGCAAACCATATGGTTGGTTAATATTGAGATGGAAGTCTTTACCACATCTCTTGGTTTGATTATCAAAAATTCAAGGTCTTTAACTCACTTTTTCTCCCGGAGTAAGTAGCGCATGCATATCTTAATGCTCCTGCGCTTTGTTGTTCTCATTTCAGAAACTTAGAATAGAAGTGAAAAAATGGAGTACATCAAGAATCGGCTTTCAAATATCTCTAGTGCGACAAACTTTTGAAACGGTTATTACACTTTGACTTTGGATTATTTTTCCACTTCTATAGAAGACATATGGAAATTTAGGTGTAATGAGCAAAGAAAAGCAAAAGCACTGTCCATTAATCACTGGCTCATTTTCAATACCGTCCCGCGTCCTTCTGATGAAAATTCCATATTTGATATTAATTAACAGTGTGCATAATGTATAGGGCCTCAGAAGCTTTCTTGTGTGTCTTACAAACGACTTGACAACAAAAGAACTTTCAATAATCTGTAATATCGGATGGGCGTCGTACATTTTTCCCATTTTAGATAGGTAATATACCTATCATCCATAAAATATACATCGAAATTTTTATTGTTGCGTATGTGTAGGTTATGAGTAACGACTAAAAATCAAATTCCTATTGCTTTTGAACACAGCGATGTTCTCAGTTTTCATTGTAGGCGACTTTTAACGGGCTTGGCTCCTTTATAATAGCAACTGCGAGCGAGCAAGTTTATGGCAAATGTGAAGGCGATGTGCCCATTTGTACGACCAAGAGATTCTCAGCGCGGATATCGATAATTTTTTTGAAAAGATAATTATAAGTTTTCTCATCCATTATCATTTCTGCTTGCTTCTTAACCTTTGAAAGCTCATGTTTTTTTCGCAACAACTAAACATCGGTCAAATTTCATGCTTTTCCGCACAAAATAAATACGCTTAGAAGTAAATAAAGCATACTTGATAAACAATAAAGCTGTACTTGATAAACAAGGACATCTGAATTGATGTAGTGAAACCTCTGTCGCGAAAGTTGAGAGAGGGGGCTGAAACTTCGCGTATACTACTGTGACCAACAAGTAACAAAACGAAGTTTTCTTCGGGCGAAATTACTGACAAGGAATATGATTTTAGAAATATGCGTCAAATTGCTCAGCAGAATAGGCACCCCTCTTTTTTTATCACCATAATGAATGTTCTCGCATCAATTTAGTTCTTCGGAACGTTTCCATCACAAATTCAATTCGTATTGTTCCGCGCATGCCTTCCTTTTGATTTCCTGCTATTTATCTAGACTTAAGAAACCTTTTTGATACATACTTGTAACTTTATTGAGCCCAAGAAGCACTTTTTTAGATGAAAGAAGCGAGTACACAAACACAGAAAAAATTCTTTATCATGTCAAACAGTAAATTTATCTTATCTGCCTTGCAATCGTTTACCTCAGGTAAAACTCATCCTCATATGTTAGAAATTAGATCTTTACTATAAATTCTGACATATTTCGTTATCATTTTTCATTGTACCTAGTCTTAGAAATATTTACGTGAAATGCCACTGCGAATAATATCGAATCTTCCACGCCACCACATATTAATAATTGCGCTTTGGTTTTGATGTCGCCATTTCTATTCATCATTTCATGGAAACTCTCTGTATAGGGTCTTCATGATCGCAGCGTTTTTGACATTTTCTACTTGATCAATTTGGCGGCTTACACCGCAATCTTCTCTTTTTTTACAGCTTGTCATGAGAACATACAAATGTTCACAACAAAAATGTATTTTTTCATATTCTTCTTTACTTTCGTAACAAATCCACCTCATTCTTAAGATATATACTTTTACTCCATCACATCTCACAATCGGAAATTCAACTTGGGTTATATCATGTATATCAAAATGATTACAGGTATGTGGTGCACGTGTCAAGAAATCAACGACGGATGATTTACTGAGTGAAGTAAAAATGGTTCAATGTGAACACGAAATTCTTTGTTTGAACTTTAATAAAGTTGGCGGATAGCTTGGTGTCTACATATATATACATATCATCTGTTGTTGATTTGCTGACTCGCGGAAGAAGGAGAAAACGTTATAAAAGGAGTTTCATTGGATAAATTTTTAAAAATAATTAATCGAAAGCTTAGTACAGGTATTTCGCGCATCTATCCATCTATCAAATAAGTGTACAAGTAGACAAGTAACAAAATGCTCTGTAACTTCTCTAAGTGTAGTTTTAAAACCAAAACTACTAAAACTACTTAAAAGCCGCCCCAAGGGTCCTATAACTTTGTTATCTCACTTTCCCAATCCCAAGGATCTGTTTCAATGAATAGGATTTCTTGAGGACCTAATAATCTCAACTCAGTAAAATATTGGTTAAACTTAAATTGCTGACTAACTGGAGGTTTTCGTTTCATTTCTTTTAAAGCCGGTGTTTTGATAAATATTGAATGCAAAGCCTGGGCTCGCAATATTCACCATGATCGCTCTGAGAGGAGAGGATCCGTCCACTTTGAGTTGATGGTTGATTAAGATATAGATACTCAGCAGCAGCAGCAACAACAACAGCAACAACAACAACAAAAGCAGAAGCCTAACCAACAGCAGCAACATCAGCTACGAAAGCAGAATGGATTACAAAATGCAACAACAACACATGCAGTAACAGTAGTAAAAGATGATGAACAAAATGAACAAGAAAAGTCAGCTAAAGAAAATTAACCGAAATTAAAAAAAAAACAAAATAAATGAATAAATGAAAATAATAAAATTAATAAATAAACAAAAGATAAAACTTTAAAGTGAAAAATTATACGAAAAAAGGAAAGTTTGCATTGTTCATAAAATTTAAAAAAAAAGAGGAAAACAAAAATTATGAAAAAAAAAATCTAGATAATAAAAGCAAACGCAAAAATAATGCAAAAGAGAAACAAATGGAAAAATACAGCAACAACCAAAGATGCAAAATAAACTTAAAGAAACACAATTAAAAGCAAAAACAGAAAAATAAGGTTAGAATAGAAGAAAGCAAAATTTTAGGTAAAAAATAAGCAACAATAGCAATAACAACAAACATGCTACAGAAATACATTTTGCGTCGAAAAAAAGGTTTTCTTTAGTTTTACAAAGTTTTTCTTTCTTAAATTTTTCCTTTTTTTTGAAATTAGGCAAAAAAGCTAAAAGGTTTTGTTTTCAAGAGAAAGATAATATCGAATAATAGCACAGCGAAAAACAATTAAAAAAATAATTAAATAAAAATTAAAAAATTATAATAAATAATTTAAAAGAAGTAAATAATAACAAGTAAGTAAAGTGTGTGCTTAATAATAATGAAAATGAAATGAAAAAAATAATATAAAAATAAAACTGTAAAGTTGGTCTACATGTTCTTATATATATAACAATTATAATAATAACAAAAGCGATAACAATAATGAAAGTGAATATAATAATGATAAATAATAACAATAATAAAGAAATAATAATATTGTAATAATAACAACAAGCTAACACTTTTAACACCCAATTTCTTTACACCCAGCCATTTATATACACACATACACACACTTTTAACATAAAAAAATAACCACCAACGGGAAAGGTCTATTAACACAAAAAGTCTCTATCTTTATTATTAATAATAAAACAATAATATAATAAAAAAACTACAATCACAACAACAAATGCTGTTTAGTAATAATTTATCAAAGTGAAATTAAAAATATATATTAAATAAACTTTTGGTTCACATTTGTTATAAATTTAAGCAAAATATTTAAAAAAATATTACATTAAAAAAAATAAATAAAAAAGACATAGATTCTTAAATAATTAAAAATCATTATTTAGGAAGATTCGTTAAGAAATCAGATACAGACAAGGCAAGCTAAGGAGTCTACATAGAAAAAAAGCAACACAAAAATGCATTACATTAAATATTAAATATAAATAAATAAATAAACGAAAACTATAAAAAAAAACTTCATCCTCTTTACTTACTAAATTAAAAACTAAAGAAAAACAAAGAAAAGACGAGTTGATAAGTAATTTAATGAAAAAATAGATAAATAAAAATTAAATGTATTAAGTACAGTAAACTAAATATACAAATAAACAGAATCACCTACACACACATGTGGGTAAGAGTAAAAAATAGACTAAAATGAAAAGAACGCAAAAGGAAACTCGAAAATAATAACTTAGTAAAATTTTGTTTGCCAGTAAAACTTAATTTTGGCCGCTTATGGTTTATGTTAATTAGAAACAGCTTAGCTTTTCAACTAATTTCTCTACTCAATAAGAAAGAAGGGTAATCCCAAGGAACTCTTTGATGTAGGGTTTACCTGTTTAACGAAAAATAAAAAATTTAAATAAAATTCCGAATAGTTTCTCTTCTTTCCGGCCATGTAAGTGATGCAAAAAATAAATAAAATGCGATCCTTTCCTTTTAATTGGCTCATATATCTATTAATTCAAACGGTTGCTTCTCTTCAGCTAACGTCTAGAAACCAAAAAATAAAATATTAGAGTAAAGGAATTAGCAATTAAGAAAGCGCCATTTATTTTTTTGGAACTGTTTCGAACTCAATGGAAATGACTTTGAGATCGTTTGTCATGCGATAGTTTGACGCCCTAATGCATTGCGGCGAAAATGTTCAATTCATGAACGGATAAATATATTCTGTTTAGTTAAAAGCTCAGGCCTATTTATGGCAAATGATTTCAAAGACTCAATTAAAGGAGACGAAGAATTTCGCGTTTTTCCTAATTGGTATTGTATAATGATGAGATGTTTTAGTTCAAAGAACATATTCCAATTGTATCTCAGTGTCGAGCCAAGTTGCTCAACCCAACAGGTTCGTAGACCAGATTATACATGTGGACATAGTTCAAGAGTTCTTCGAACAGAAATATCGCGTCCTCTTTAAATAATGTTTTTGTTATCTGATAAAAATAAATAATGAAAAAACCGAAGTATTTCATTTCAAAAAGCTTTAGAACACATTCGTACTGGGACGTACTTTTTTTGAAACAATTTACGAGGGATAATTATACAATAAACAATTCAATGTCTTTCGAACACACTTCGCAGTAAAATTTCTTGTCTTGTTAATACAGTGCTTTTCATACAATACTATAATAGATACAATAAAAGATTTCATATAAATGAACATATTGCGGATATTCTGTTTCAAACTATCTTCTAATCCTTTTATACTTTTTCCTGACGTTGAGAGCGGTTACCACAAGTAGATTTCATTGCAACGACAAAACCTTTAAAACGGTTTTTATTCAAGCCTGCTTATTTATTATTGTTTATTCATGGGCTTGTTCATCTAAACAATGCGATGGGTATACGCGAACCGCACTTTTTCTTTTAATCTATAAGGAATATCTATGTGGTCAGCTTAGTTAGCAATGTACTGCTGATTATAATTTTAGTGTTTGTTTACGTTACGTATGAAGACAGATGTCCCATGCATGAAGATGGATGTACCATGTACGAAGCTGGACTTTGACGAGTAAGTTAGATCAGAGCAATCTCTATTCCGCGCGGTTGATTAATTATTTAACATTCGCTTCAGATTTATATTTAGCTTTTTCTAAATGCTCTTTAGATTAGATAAGATTAGGTGGCATGAATAAGCATCTATTTTTACAGATATCCACGAGTACATTCGAATTGTACAACCCTTCCCAAGCATTTGATAAGCAATCCATCGTTTAGGGACTATTTCATCACGTGATGGTAAGTTTCCTTCTTTCTCGATTTTACATATGATTCCAAAAAATGTTTTAAAATTTTCAAGGATCGTTTGGTCTTGACAAAGCTGCCGCGAAATACTTAACGCGTCTAATACAAAGTGACCGAAAATGTTTCTAAAAAGAGAAAAATATATTATCGATAAGGTATAAAGCGTATTATTCTCGTAATAACGTATCATTCTTAATGCAAGAATTTTCAATAAAAAAGGCTTCGATTGGAATTTAAAAAGTTTAAAACCCAATAAGACATTAATTCATTATATCGCAGGACGCTAAGTAAAGTCTTTGATGTAAAAAAAAGCAAGCCTAAACAAATTGTTCTACGATCTGTAGGCTTTTAACTATGCATTTCAATAAATGGAATTAAAGTTGATGTATAATTTTTATTTCGTTTACTGTCACAACACACAATAATTAATGATTGTAATACTTAAAAACAAACTAAATAAATAAAAATAACAATAATAATCGTAGCGAAAAAAAAACAACGGATAATAAAGAAAGAAATATAATATGTAAGTTTATATAGTGGCAAATATTATTGTATAAAGAATGCATATATACCTACAATAAAACTTCTTCGATCATTTTTCGCTTGCCTTGTAGGAAAAACTAAAAAATTTTCTATCTATCTCATACAAACATTTCTTCATTTCTCTCTCTCTCTCCCTCGCTTTGTCTCTCTCCCCCTCTCTGGCGCCCTGTCTCTTTTTCCCCTCTTTGACATTTTAGTGGTTAAGAAAAATTTCCAAAGATTATTAAAAATTGAAATAATGTATAATAGATGTGCAACTTCCTTACGTGCTTTTTTAATTACAGCGTAAAATAAAAAAATAAATTGATAAAAAATGTTGGAAAGTTCAATGTAAAAATTTTAAGATTTTGAAAATGTCGTTGAGAAAATCTTTATAAGCAAAATGTTATGAACATTAAATGTCCACTCCCCTCTGGCCAACTAAATTTTCAAAAACTACAAGAACGCAATGATTTGATGATAATTTAACCGATATTAAAAATGTAAGTGCGACTTAAAACGCTAAAAAAGAACGAAAACGTTTCGTTTTTATACCCGTTACCAAAGATGAAGAATACAATAATGTACACACATACATATTTTTACTTAGCGCTATTCCCTTTGCCCGTTCGTCTGTCCGGTACTCTCATGATAAGATAAATAAGCAGCGCGGAAACTGAGCGCCTACATATTGTCCCTTTTTTCTAATCCTTTCACTTAAGTTCAACTAACCATTTGTTAACAAAAATGAAAAGACATTCGATCATTTTCAAGCTGTAATTGAATGCGGAATGAAGAAACTATTTTGCAACCCTTCATATAATTGCCTTCATTGCTAATCCGACATTGGTATCCGATAATCGCTTCAGGTTGGATATAATTTCCTCGTATTTCTACTTTTTATTTTAAGTTTTCCAAATATATTTAGATCCATTGTGTCTGCAATCATCAGAACTGAAGGTATTGAACGAAGTAAAGCCTCAACTCGCATATAATAACGAAGAGCACATCTTATAATTAAATATTTAAGTATTTAAAAAACTGCCAATTTTTACACACAAATGTATGTAAAAATAATAAAAGAAAAGAAAAATTTTTTAGGTTTTAAAAGCATTCAATTCAAACGCAAAATTAACATATCCAGCGGAATGTTAAGAAAAGAACTAAAGAGTACGTGAAATGAAAACAGAACGGGAATTACGTATTTGGTTTGAGAGACTAATCCAAAAATGTTATATGACTAAAATCAGATGTATTGATGCGATTAGAGAAGGTATGTTAAATATGGCCGTTCAGCTTAGGGGAGGATTAAATAAAGTTTTTATTTATTGCGTTTAACACTTGAGCTCTTCAACATTGCTGGAATAAGAAGCAATAAAAACGTCCGATTTCATTGAATGAAAACCATAAAAGAGTTTAATTACATCTCAATATATAAATTTCATATAACATTTTTGATGAAACGGTATAGAAACGAAAGATAAATTCCCAAATCAAATACGAGTGATGTATATAAGCGAATTGAGATAAAATTCTAAAAAAGTCAAACTGAACAACAGAGTCAACAAGAATGGCCACAGAATCCCCGAATGCTGAACATTACGCGTTTGGCTTTAGATCTATGCTACCATGACGGTAAGAAAACATAGTCTTAAATATGATTTTAGGTTTATGTTCTAAATACATTTAATGGATTACTTCCAAATTCTCTTCTTTAATTTAAACTTTATCATTACAAGGAAAATACTAATAAATCATGTACCCAACTAAACAACCATATAAAGGTTAAGTATAAGATAATTTTAGATTTTAGACTTACTTTAAATAAACGTACACATAACAATTGAAACAAAAATTATAAGTTTTTCCGATGTGAAAATACATTTTTTCGAAAGCTTTTCAGTCTTGTATAACAAAATCAAGAAAAAATTCGTCAAAATAATTCCTAACACAAAACATTCTATATAAGAAGACCACTTCTTAAGATTTGATCTATAAGATTTAAAAGAAATCCAGGATAGTTCAATGCATACAATAAACTAAAATTTAAAAAAGCATCTATAAATTGCCCTCTTTGTCAGTGTCAGTGTGAGCATAATAATAATAATGAATTACGCTAAAATCTACAATTATATTTAAACGAAACCCCAAAAATCAAGCAAATCTTGATAAAATTCACATGCTGCATGTAAAATCCATTACAAAAATTGCTTCAATGTCAAAATACTTTAGTTTTTAAAGTAAATTTAAATTAAATTACTTAAAAACAAAAAAAAAACAAATATATATATATAAATAAAAAATATATATCTAAATAAAATTAGTGAAAATTAAACACAAAAGTATAAAGGAAAACCTGTAGTAAAAAATAAAAAAAATAAAAAAAAATTTGAACACAAATTATTTTTTCAATATAAAAAAAATCCCCATAAAACAATCATATTTTATTTTCTCTTTTTCCCAAAAAAATTTAAGCAAATAACGAAAAAAAATAATAAATAAATATATATATATATATATATATATATATATATGCTTTAATTTAGATTTAATAAAAAATATATAAAAACCATAGTAAAACTAACTAAAAAAAAGGAAAAAGAACACTGCTTTTGTATAATTTAAGGTTAAAATTAATAAAGTATAAGTCAATGAAGAGAGTGTAATAACGCGGTAATAATTATGCAACATAATAATTATAATAAAATAATAACAAATAATAATAATACTAAAAAATAACCGTTTGAGAAATTTTACTGAATTCAATAAAAAGCGATAACAAAAACGACAGAAAAACAAAATAAATAATGTTGAAGTGGAATTAAGTAAATTCCAAATAAATAAAAAAAACAAATATTCTTAGTTTTTATTTCCAAAAAGTTTAATATGAGAGGTAAGACGAAATGAAAACGGGAGATAGACGAATAACGAAAAGCGATGCAATTTTTTAAAAGATTTCTTTTTATAACTTGTCTTATGCGAAACGCTGGTTTTGACCGATGTTATCAAAGGAGAAAAGTGGGCGCAGAGATAGCAATTCCAATTTAACATCCGTAACAAATATTATATAATATCGACATGTAGCTAATTAACAAAACAGAATTTATTACAAAACGTAACAATCTTTATGTCGACTCTAGTTTTAAGAGTTATAGCAACAACTTTCATTTCAGTCATCCGTGCGTTGTAATGACAAAAAAACACATTGCAAAAACATTTCTTTGTTTCGCTATTAAAATAGCAAGGCTTTTAGTTTAAGGCTTAATCAATTTGCATTATTTGAAGGAATAATCCACAAAAATTGCTCACTTATCACCAAAGTGGGAATAATCCATAAACAAATGTGGTTGATTATCATTTCAATTGGGTGTGTCGGAATTTAAAAGTTCATCGGCCATTTAGAACGGTGCTACAAATTATTTAAGATTAGGTTACGTAAATTAGATAATGGATTCCTCCGTAATTATCAGAAAATTGCAGGTAAATAAAACATGATAAGTAAAGATGAGTTGTTGTTATAAGTGGTGCTAAAATGTATAAAAATATGATTTTAAAAAATATGGATTTCGACTGTTTTTTCGAAATAAAAAACGATCGACCGAATAATGATAACTTTTACAAATATATTGTTTTTACGTCTGTGTAGATTATTTTTCACACTTTCCTGCCGGGGTTACCCTTTCTGACAAATAAAAATAGAAATCAATTGTAAATCGAATACAAGTCTGTTTATAAAATGTTTGCGTTTGTGAAAATATAATTTTTTTCTTCTTTGTGTCATTTATGAAAGAAGAGTTATTGCTGCTGCCAGAGAAGTTTTTATCGACAATCTGCTTTGTGTGTGTATGAAATAGAAATTTTTGCTAGTTCTGCGAAGGAAAAGCGTAAAAAAAATTAATTTTAATATTATAAATGCGACGTTAGAGCGAAAAAATAAAACGTGTGAAAAAAAGAAAAGCTATTCATGAACTACTATTTGGTAAAATTAAATTTTTTAAAGTGAAAAATTTTGATAATTTATTTGCAGCTGCATAATTCGCAAAGAGAACAATAAGATTTCAAAATGATTGTCAGAGGATCTGTAATTGTGGTCTTTTTGATTTCTGGCTTGTCATTTATTGGTAAGCGAAATATTCAATTTATTAAGACGAAATAAAATTAGATTCAACTAAAGTGTTATAGATAATAATGAGCACAATTAATGTAAATAGTTGCCTTTGTTTGCGGAAATGTAGCTCATTACTCATCCTAAAGTTGAGAACGTAATTATAATTTAATTTGCTCAGCTGTTATTGTGTTCTTCTGATGGAAAATATGTATAGTTGTGTTTTCACAAGAAATTGTTGAAAATAAAACTTTTCCATAACAACCAATTGCAAGCGAAATTGCATTGTGTACAATATGTGCTTTGATAGTTTTTGATCTATCATCAAATTTTCTGCGAATGCATATTTTTGTTGGATCGAACAAGCCTCCTTGTTTCTTTCGTTATCATATAAACACAATTTCACAATAGTTTGCTAAGTCAGTTAAATGTATCTTCTTTTTTAACCAATAGAATTTATATTATAATAAGATGGGTTGCCAAAGCAATCTTATATGTGTTTTGGAAGAAAAAACGAAAAAATATGTTATAATTCAAAATTAAATTTCTTTATATATACAACATTTTTTTCTACAAAGCTGAATGCATAAGCAGCATCTTTTACCGTGTAAACTTTTCGCTTTCATTTGTAAAAGTGTAAAAATTGTTGTCATTTACTTTGCTTATCATTAGGAATTCAATAGTTAATTTCACATTGTACTATTTTAACTGCTGACTTATTGTTTTCACTATAGGTTAATTTATTAAACTTACCTGTGAAATGTGCAATATTTGATGATATCATAAAACTTTAAACTTCTTGTTGGTTTTGAAAAATGAAATCCATTATGTATGATTGCAGATTTGTATCCAAATAAACTTCTTGGAATAAATTGTATCGCAAAGTCGTACCTCTCCGTGAAGTAAATGCCGCACTTCGTTAAATCAGTATATGAATTTATTCGCACTTAATAAAAATCTAAAAACTAAGGAATTTTTCAATGGGTTTGGTAAATAATATACATTATGGATCTTGTAGAGAAAAAGGTTAAATAATACTCTCCTTTTAAGTGTTGCGCGTTGGGAGAGAAAAATGAAATGAAATTTGATTTTTTGGTTGTCTTATAAAAAGAAAGTCCTCCACTACAACCTTGCTAAAAGTTTCCTCTTTGCACAAAAAAAAGCAAATAAAAACACAAGTGGGGCATGACCCATCATTAAATACCCTCTAGTTCTACAGTTATCCATATATCGACTTTTTAAAGTAAATTTTTCAACTTTTTCTTATTTATCTATGTAAATGTTTAAAATGTTTTAAGTAATTTATTGAGGGGAGTATACAGAGATTCACAAATGAATTCGAAGCAGCCAAATGTGCTTTAGGAATCGCCTACCGGAAACCTTTATGAAAGTGAATAAAACGAAATTATCTGTTTGGGCATGTAGCGCAAACACCATTAGCGCTTCAAAATTGCGTCTACAATGTTCTTGTAAAATCCTTTGTAATGTCGTTCACAAATCTTGAATCTTAAAAATAGGAAATGCATTGTCTTTTATATTAATATAATAAATTCTCTTTATGACATTTCATGTGCTATTGAATGATTTATGTTACTGTTGAGGAATGTTATGGCGACGGTTTTGAACGACGATTAACTTGTTGCTACAGTGAAGTGGCAGTCCTTTTTTTCCCGTAGATAATGCTACCAATCTTATTTCCGTATTTCTTCCAAAATTATAGTTTCTCTTTATTGTACACGTTGCGTTTATTATTAACCAAATAAATCATAAATAAATAGTAAATATTCTTATTTACATAGATACTTTTGTTGAATTAAGCCAAACAATGTATTTTTAATTTTGGAACAAAACGCAGATATATTCGCCTAAAGACGAAATATGTAAATGTGTCAAGTCGATAATTTAAAATGTTAATTTCAAGTTTTTGATGGATTAATATGTACTGGCTGGGGAGTCTCCGGTGCGCCTTTCTAAGCGTTACCAGCGTTGGGAGAAACCGGTTGTCTCCTATCCAAAGGGCATTGTTCTCATGAAAGATTATAATTCAATTAAAGGTCGGAAGATGATAAGACAAACTAATTAAACTTTGTTATTCGCAATGTATCCATATTTTCATTTCCTTTTTTTTCTTTATTTTAATCCGTTATCTTAATGATAGTCCTACGTTTATCGCAACCAACTGTACTTGACGAATTCGTACCAATATCCACTTTATAGAATCATGTTGGCAGATAGAATATTTAAATAAGTCCTTTAGAGGACTTCGAACATTATTTGTGTTCACCATTTTCATTAGTCTGCCGCATAGGCAGATAAAAGTTATTCAGCTTCTCATTCATATGTGAAATAGCATTGTCCCGCTTCTTACCTCGTTCTCTTCATTTTTAAAGTAGTAGTAAAGAGCTGTACTTCTTTCGTGATTTCCTTTTCTAAGTAAACTTATTTTAAGTAGTAATAGGTCCAATTAATTTTTTTGGTTTAGTTATCAGAGAACACCCCCAGTTTGTGGTTTTATATGGCACTTTTAATTTTTATTATAAAATTTTCTATAAACTTTGGTTTTTTTTTGGATGAATAGATGCGAATGTTTATCTTTGTAGATGAACTTGATAGTGAAGATCTAATTCCTGTCTATATATTCGTTTAGGATCTGAGTTTTGTCCGGTTTTTTATTAACATTTTCAGCTTGCTTTCATACTTTTTGTAATTGTTTTCTTAAGTGAGTTAACTAGTTCTTACGAATGAATTTATTTTTTTAAACAACATTTGATCAGTTTTAGTTTATGGTTTTAGTTATATAGTTTCCAATTATTTTGTTTACATTGCGTCCACATTTCTAGATAAGTTTTTGTTAGATCATCATAGCAAGTCATTACCCTTATATGTTCGTCTTTTGCAGTTATTTAATTCTAATTCATTTAATTTTTGTATTACGTCTAGGCTTTCTTTCGTCATTTCTGCTATTCTAGTTTGTATTTGTTTTTCTTTTTGTCTGTACATCAAACGTTTAGAAAGGTATTGTCACCCACTAACTCAGAGCTGAAATTTCATGCTGGCGTGTCAAGAGAATATTCTTCACGATCGCTGACATGTACGATATTTTATTGTGCACAATGCGATCAGAACTATTTGTTGTGAAATATTTTCTAGAAAGTTAATCACGCATTTTGCACTTTCTGTCGTTGCCTTCATATGTTTGGGGTTTTCTTTAGCCATCCACTAGCCAATTAACATTCCTTGCCGTACACGTACTCAGATTGGTATACTTTTAGAACAGGAAGAAAGAGCATGTATCCATAGAGTGCACTCACTTCATTATATTGGGAAAATGCGGTTAGTGAAACTCTTAGATAGATGCGCTCAATAGGACCTTTACATTGGCGAATTAAGTTTTTCCAGGCAGCTGATATGATCTTTCGAACTTAAACAATCGTTTGCCCTTCCGCAGACCTTCTTTTATCGAGAAAAAATTGATGGCCTTTAAAGATACAAAAATATGCATTCAGCAAAAACCCGACTGTGAACCAGGTGGATGGAGCGGACGGAATTCTTAAACCGTGTCTGCTTTGAAAATATGTGCTTTTTCTCTTGAAGTAATTGTAGTAGTTGCCTAAGATGTTCACGCATTGCATTCTCTTCGATGAATTAAAACAAACTCAGGTATGAATAATCACGCGCTTAGCACAATTTAATTCACACGATTGGCTTAAAACCTTCATTTACACCTGATTCGTGTCATCGGTTCTAACATGAGAAGGAATTAACATTTTCAGCTTATCGTGAGCGTTCACCGAATCGTCAAAACTTTTGAAACTTTCGTAATCGTGGAGTGCTGATTTTATTCGCCATGAACAGCTATTCGCTCATTTTGGTCCAAGTTATACGTTCAAATTTCAAAATTCATTGTTAAGCGTGGTCCTGAATCGGGACTATTTTTAGCTGACTCCAGTAAATGTTTGCATTAAATCAATGCCCCTTAAAGGCTTAAGTCAACGTGTTGTCTTTCGTATGAATGACTGCTTATTTGTTTCTTTTACTTGATTGTTGCTTTATACACATCACCGAAGGGTTATATATAAGGGTATATTCATTTTGTCAAAACGTTTGCTCAGTCATATTTCAATTGTCAATTTTGGTTTGAACGATTCAAAAGTGGTGGTTGTGATGCCAAAGAAACGGACCGAAAACGTCCGAAAAGAATGAATGACAAAACTAATTGGGTATGGGAAGTTCTGCAACACGCAGCGTACGCACCAGGCATGACGCCACTTTTTCAGGCCGATACAGCGAGGCTTGGCTGGCACGCGACACTGCAAAGGTGAAGAAGTGCGAAAATGAGTCGGAGATCGAGGCCAAACCAAAATAAGTTATTTCGACACGATGTAGCCATGTTGCCAAAAATATGGTAGAAAATTATGGAAAATGTTTTGATTAATATAGACTAATATAGATTGTACCAATTTTCAATCGAAAAAATGGCCAAAATGAACGCAGCCACCTAATAGTTTATAGCTTTTGTTATCTTGATTGCAGCAATTTTCTCTTTTTAAAGGTAATCTGCAACTATGAATTAAGAGCTTACAGTCGCACGATTCAGCAAAGGAAAGCAGGAACGAACACGAATAGCACGACAGAATTGACTCTTGTTGTAATAATCGAGAATATATTTTTGTTTTAGAACATCTCTAAACATATTTGCAAATGGTGAGCACGTGGGAACGATTCTATGATATCTCCATTCCTTGATGTGTGATGTACAAAAAGTCAGAGTAGATTAAGCCAATATCATAATTGCCAGATATGTTAAATAAAATTTGTAATCAGTAAAGGAAACACAAATAAAGAGGCTGTGGCTAAATGTTTTATTCCCAACATCTTTATCTTAATACGTTCCCTGCTGCGTTTACCGGCTTTAGTACTTGCCAAAACTCATTTCCGTGCCGAACTTTTTAAATGAAGTTTTTAATATTGGAAGGTGTTAATATTGACAGGTTAGTCGACTTTATAACTATTTTATACGACCCAATGATGTTTACAGGCCTGTTTGAGGTTGTTTGAAGTCCATACCGAATATGGCAGTTCGTCAGCTAGCTCTTTTCTTTGTACTCTTAACATAGACTAAATAATAAGTCAGCCTGTTTTCTTATTTGCTTTTCAAATTTCTATTTCGCATTTTGTCGTTTGGATATTAATAATTAAGAAAAATATATGTTTTCTCTCGTAAGCACAAAAAAAGTATAGATTCTAAATGACTAAATTTGTATTTTGTGTACAGTCGTGGAAATGGCATTTACTTATAAGCAGCTTCGTAAAGAACGTGTAAACAACTAAATTGTATAAAATTATATTCCATCGTAACCGAATCTTTTATTCCGATCATCGTTATCCTGAAAACGACAAAAAAAGTAAAGAACTAGATTTTGATGCTTTATAATATGAAATGGGCACGGTTGATTTTTTCTATTTTCAAAATACAAGTGTTTGTCGAATAGGCGCGTCCATGGAAAAGTTGAGGTCATTTCCAAATTCTTTTGCAAATTTGTAGGCCATATCTTCGTTTTCGCTAACGTGAGAATGTTTTCCACAAATACTACACAGTTGCGCAGACAGGCAGATAGACAGACGATCAGATAACCATTTTAAGTCGCATTTCACATTTTTTTTTTTTGCTTTTGAAAAACAGATTCATGTTATAGCGTTAGCGCGTGTTTTAATCAATTAGATTTAACTCATACAAACAAACAACAAAAGCTTTCGGCGGTTATTTTGTTTCGAGGACCGCATATTGGAATTTGTCTTGCACAGAAAGGGAAACGTATATCATTGATTGCCCTAATGAACTTTTAAGAAGTGTTCGATTTAAAAGAAAAGAAGACAACATTAATGTATAGCGTAGATATAATAACGTCTTTGTTTAACAAAATCTTATTCTTCAAGCTTAAGTTGGATCTCTCGCCAAGCTTCATGCACAGAGCCGCCGTCTCTACGCACTAAAGTCTTTAATATGCTGTATGTGTTTTCCTTTTTGCTTTCAAATATTTCATATTAAATTTGAAAAGAATACACTGAAATTCCAATATTGTCGCATGACGATGTGTTTATTTAGGTGTCTTATCGAGGCTTAACCTTAGGTTTCATATTATTTAGCGCATATTTATGAATAATTTTTACCAAATTACTTCCTATCTTAAGCGGAATTTTGGATACTTGCGATTAGAGCTTTTATCTTTTTACTCTCATTTTTTGTATGTAGCTATAACCATTTCGATGACTCATTTAAATGAGTGAATACATTGTAAATTAAAAAATTAAAATAATAGTTACCAACTGAAACACTATACGAAAAAAATATTGTTATTCATATTATTATTAAGAATGTCATACGAGAGATTTATATATTGTTGGTATTGCGCAAATTTATCAGATTTACTGCGTTACTTTCAAGCAACACACATATCAACGGTTAAAAGATTACGGCCTCTGCTGGACTAAGAACAAAAAGAATTCATGTTATTCTGTTCTTTGGGAATGTATTTATATTAGCGTATAAAAGCATTGGAGCATCTGAAGATAGATAGAGGGAAAATTGCTTACACTAGTTTTGTTGCACCATTTTTAATATGCAGTGTTTTTCGCCAGAACTATAGAAACCAATTTTCGTATTGCTACTTACGTAACTAAGCCAGGGGGAAACTTAAGAAGTCTACTTTTTTTTTTAAATCACGAAGTTCATACCGTTAAATAGGAGGTTTATTACTCATCTAAGATGTTCTGTCAAAAAGTTGTTAAATTACTATATCATGGCAATACCTACAATACGCAAGTTCCGACGTTCTCTCGTAGAAGATTAATAAGCTCTCTTTACTTTTGCGTGAACAATTCGCTTCAAGAGAAGTATCACTGCGGCTGGATTAATATAACAAGGATTTTAAACTTGCTTGTAATACTGCTACTACCGCTAGTATGGGTTAACTGCCATCTTAAGCCGTTCGAAAACACCGAGAATTTATCTACCCAATAATTTAAAGATGCTCGATTTATTTATTTCTACTTAATAGGTTAGAAAAAGGTTTCAAATATCAAAGTTTGGTCAACTGCATTGTTACCAAGCAATGAATGTCGTAGTGTAAGTACTTGAAGAAAAACTATATCAGTAAAAAAATTTTTCTTGCGATATAAAGGCGGCTATTTCAACTCTCACGAAAGCAATTTGCAATTGGAAGCAATTGTGATGAGCGGCATGTTTCATGGTCAAAATATCGAGAGAAATATCAAAATCCGAAAAGTACAACTGCCCATGTCCAAGCACCATGTTTTGGTGTAGTTTGTAATTTTTATAAACTGAAAATCGAATAGAGTGAAGTAGATCAAATAGGCCTAATTTATTAACATAGACTATTCGCCATAGAACTCTGGCCTTTCCGACTCGAAAATTTTGGATGGAACACAAAGATTGAAGGAAATTCTTTGCACAACTAATTAAAGTGATCCGTTGGAAAGATTTGCAAAACACTAACCCCTGCGAATAAAAACAACGTCAGCTTTGAACATTTAGCCTCCTACTCTCTAAATTAGTCAACAAATTAGTTGTTACTTTTGAATGATCAATTCCCTGTTAATTGTAAAAATATTACATGCGTACATTTTTGATTCGTTAACGGGAGCAATTTCCTCCCATGGCCATCATGGGCATATAAACAACTAGAAAGTATAGGGCATCTAAAGTTCGACTTTGCCCGCTTATAGCATTCTTTTATTTCAAAATTTGTTTGTTACGATTTTGTCTTTAAGATATAAACGTGGGAAGTTAATTCCCTTCAAGGAAATTAAATATTAACTTCGCTTTTAATTAATTAATTCTTTCAGATGCTCAGAAGACCGATCATTTAAATTTGCCTGATGTGCCATCGAGGCCTGAACCTCTGTCTGCCACTAATGAAAAAGAGACGACTTCCACGGCAACGACAACTACAACAACAACCACCCCCACAACTACTTCAAAACCTCCTCCAAAGTCTACAACAACTACCACCACGACAACGCCAAAACCTCCACTTACTACTACCGCAGCACCAGTGACAACTCCGGCTCCAGCACCTCCTGCAGATCCGGAAATTGTAACTTGGAATTCAAGTTGTATAATGGTGAGGATGGCTGCTCAATTGAATTTCTCTTATGAAACCAAAGGTAAGATTTTTGAAGAACGGTTTCGTTTACAAGAAAGCAGGTATGCTTTCCTCACTCCGATAAGTAAATGTTTTTAGGCAACTTGGGTCGAGAACGTTGCACAGAGGGAGTTACATGAACAATTTAAATACCACAAACCGGCTCATTGGTATGCTCAACAATAAACGAGCGAATATACAAAAAATATGCTTATTTTTCCTCAGAATAAGTAACTGCATCAATGTAGCTATGTGTGTATGAGTACGTGTGTGCTCGTTAAGTAAAATCTTCGCTATAGATTCGAAAATTTCTTTAGAAAACCAAAGCTTTGGAGTCAGCTTGATTTAAAAAATTAGTTAAATTTTAATCCATGTTTCTTTCACAATCAGTTAAAAACGAATAATTTCCATTTTAGAATTACCTTCAAAAAAGACTTCATAGATTTCGTCTATTCACAAAAACATTGGGAAATTTCGTAATTTGACGGCTAAACAATGCAAGAGTTTTCTAATTAAATTATGGATTTTGTGAAAGGTCGCCCTGTCAGACTTTTATTTATTCCGAAAACTCGAAAGTCGCTAAGGTAAGACAAAAAAGTCGTCGACTAAATATATTATAGTTGCTGTGAAGGAGTGTTTAGTAGTCTTAAAAGAGGGGGCAAGAACGGGCAATATTAAATGAGTTGAACAAAGTATATTAAACTTCAGGGAAAGTGCGTTGAAAAAAATAGTATTTTATATCGTTTAAATAAATTTCATTGTTTGGCTTACAAAGCTTCTGAAAAGCCTGACAAATTTTGACGTAATCCGCGATTCGCCTAAAATCTAATACATCTTGACTTGTTAATATGCATATGTGCTTTTATACTGATTACTTGTGTTTTCTTTTTAGATAATCTAAACGCGTATGGTTTGTACAACATACCTAAAAATTCGGTAGTAGAAGATGCTAATTGTGAGCATAATACCACGCAAGGATTACAAATTAACTGGGGTCCCAAAGAAGCTCAACATGTAATGTCATTACAATTTCTTAAGAACAACGGTACCTTCAATTTAACTATGATAATGTTTACCATACCTTTGTTGAATGATACGTTCTCAAATGCTAAAGGTAAGTTATTAAAATCGATTTTGCTTTGAATTGGACGCTAAACTATTCGCCCTTTTAGAAAATCAAACTATAACTTTGGTGCATCGCGGTCCACTTTTTGCGGCCCCCGTTCAAATGTCTTATCATTGCACCCGTCCGCAAGTTTTTAATATGACTCGCACCATTATTAATGACCAAGTAGTTGGTACTCTCAAGGTCCACGATGTCCAGATGGAAGCTTTCCGCACTCCTAACAAAACTGGTTTTTCGGCAGCTCGCGACTGCGATAGCACCGAGACTTCGGACGTGGTGCCTATTGCAGTTGGCATTGCTTTGGTTGCTTTAATTATGATTGTTTTGGTTTCTTACCTTTGCGCTCGGCGCCGCTCGAATTCACGTGGCTACATGAGCTTTTAAATTTTTAAATTTAATGTTTTTCTTTTTTGCTTTTTTTTTTTTGTAAACTTTGAACGAAACAGAGCATACGGAGCATGTAAAATGTGAAGTTAGGCTACCAGAAGTGTTTTTTGAATTTGTTTTAAAAGCACTACAGTTATACTGACTTTGCCTTTCAAGCTTTGTTGTTCTCCGAAGCAAAGAAAGTAAAGAAAGAAAACTTGTGTGATTAAAAAAAGAAAAAACAAAAATTTATTAACACAATCTCTTAACACAACAAATCGTACATCGTCCATATTAAACAAACAGCTGTAATCTTTTTCAAATTTTCAAAACCAAAATGTTTTACTTAAGTATTCGACACATTGTTATAATTGGTATTTTCCTTTAACATAATCTACCTGTCTTTCTAAATTTTACGAAATTACTATTACTATTACCTTCGAAATTTTTTGTATATTAATATTTGTTCAGTGTTTGGCTTTATGCGTTTACGATTCTCTCTTTTTTATTAATATTACAACTTCATGTCATTCATTGGGCTCGTTATTATTTTCTCTTCATATGAGAGATGTTCTCTCATGCAATGTATGTATAATGTTTATTATATTATTATTATAATTTCTACAAAGAGAAGGACTTCTGAATTGGCCTTAAATTGTATATTTTATTAGATATCGGATCTATTTGCTACAATTTTCCTCAAGATCATTCTTATTCTACGCATTATAGCAAAATAAAATATAGGAGATGTGAAATAAATAATAAAAAGAATTAAAATATATTTTGAATGGAATTTGATTTATAAAGGAATAGAATATTTGAGAGAACAAAGATTATTAGACCATTACTAGTTCCTTTTAGCCGTGGAAAACTGTTCAATTTATTAGTCCTACCTTCTTCTGATTTCTTGAGATGTTAATTTTATTGAAGTACGATTACCATAACTTTAAGTATATAATTTCAGATGTTTGGGGAAAAGCTAGAAACACAAGAATCCGATTTTAGTGAATATAGCAAATAATCGTACAATTCGCAAGATAACATCCTTTGTTTGATCATAAGCTTATGTGAGGAAGAAAAACTTTTTCTTTTTCAACAACAGTACCATGCTCATGGTATTTGATCGGACATCTCTTTTGTAGAATATATGCTTTCACTTCGTATAACATCTTTTTCTTTTAGCTTACATCGTACTAATAATTTTTCGCAGACAGAGCACAGATTCTCGGTTTTATATGAAGAACTTGAGCTCCAGTTGTAACAAATGAAACATAAAACTTAAATTACAATCACATGCTTTTCGAGGTTTCATTTACAATGCGGATATTATGCTATAATGCACTTGGGAAAGCAATTAAGTTCTTTACATTTGTGAATACAAACTGTTTTATCAAACATGTGTTGGTAATGAGTACAGACAGTTGGAGTAAATGGTGGTATTTCAAAAGGCAGTTGCTTGAGCCCCATAGTCTCCAATCTATATACCGGTAATTTGCATGACCTTCAATATGACAAAACTCATATTTTTCAATATGCAAACTCACTCAACAAAACTCCTCAATATATTCTCATTGTCACTTCCAGTGAATTCCCGAACTTCCCGAATTTCGTACTAATAAGGAGTTACTTAAGATGAAGATAATGAAGCCTTCGTTTTTACCGAAATTTATATCTCTCAGTAATCTGTCTCTTGCAGCTACACATATTGTTATCAAAAAGTTCGTCGTATTTTCGACAAGATGAATTCAATTCCTCTCTGGAGGTTTGTTACCAATAAATGTAAAGTCTTCATGGACATTCTAAAATGAATCTCTACTACGAAGCGAAATATCAAAATTTTTTAAAATCTTATCTCAAAAAAAACTTCTATGTTGCAACAAAAAATCTTTACTATACGACTTACTAAAATAATTCACATTCATCGCTACCAAATTCATTGGAATCATGAATGGCATGCTCGTACATACACCTGCATTCTGAAACATAACGTTCATAGATTCCTTACAAGAAATTCTTTTAGCAAACTTAATTAGACGACTAAGATCTCCCGTAATGCATTCCTCTACATCCGCTAAATTATTATTGTCCAATCATTCAGGATTGGACATCCGCTCTTCGCGTAGCGCAGTGACGGTCTACATGTACGAACATGATCGTACACGTTTTGAAAACTTTGCCCGATCTTGGACTTGGGAGTATTTAAGTTTTAACAATATTTTTTCTCCTCAAATTCCTTTTTTTTGTGTTAATTTAAATCAACGAGCAAAATTAACTCTTTGAAGTACTGTGTACGTTTTCGTATGCATATTTGAAACCTATATATATTTGATTCACCGTGAAGTATTATTATTATTATTCGCAAAATAACTCTTATTTTCCTAATTAATTTTTTGTAATATATTATTCATTCCCTTTGTCAAACTTCTTTGTGCACTTGTAAAATGGATTTGATTTTTCACTAAAATCCGTTAGCTGGTTTTTTCCCTTACGTGGTTTATAAAACCAAGTACCATGGGTGCTTCGATTATGTTAAAGTGTACGAGAACGAGGTCATTATTCTGTTAAAGCGGTGGAAGTTAGTGTGAACATGTGATTATCAGTTGGTTTCTATTTGACATTAAGTTGGATTGCTTTAAATCGAGTCTCACCAAACCCAAGAGCGCGAAATTAATCAAAAATTGCAAAATGCAATTAAGCACTTGATGACAGTTAATGTCACTTTTAAAATCAGTGAGAGCTTGCAAAATCTTTTTCTCTTCGTTCGCTTCTTTTCTTTCGTTCTATAATGCACGCTTAGCGAACATTCCTCAAACCGCATGTTCGAGTTGTTCTTCATCGATCGACCTTTAATAAAAGTACAAATTAGAAAAAAATATGCCCCTTGCAGAAAGAAGACGGACTTTAAATATATATCCTTTGAAAACATGTCTGTCTCGGTACATGGATAACACAAGCCCCTTTTTGAGAATTGTCATTATCTCTTTGGCGGATAATTTACGTGAACTAAATTTTTCCAGTTCTACTGTGTTCATTGGAGTGGGCCGCCATTTACTTCTCGATTTGACTGTCACACTTTCAACGGCCGCCTTCGGATTAGACAAAACTATTAGGCAATTATCTTCACAGTCGGTCGCAATGAAATTGCACAGTCGGGTCATCAACAGTATGAGGAACATAATCGAAAAATTCTTGTATAATTTCGACAAAATCGAACAAAACGAACGCCTCGATTTCTTGCGAAAGCTCTGCTACAAAGCCCAAAGTTGGTATTTAACAACTGCCATTATTTGAAGTAGAAGCTACTGCCGAAAATGTAAAAAATCAATTTATTTTTTTTGGTATGTTGAATGGAGATGGACTAAAAATCAATTTTAATGCAAAAAAATAAAATTTATAAACCTACTCGAGGTAAAATAGAAACGGATGTTTGTTTTTGATATAATTTTCTTTGCTTTATTTTGTAATTGTTTCAAATTTAGCGTCGGAACATTCTGCTTTCATTGTTTTCTTGTGTTCCGTTTTATTTTGATTTTCACAGCTAGAATCTCTTTCGGAACCAGCCCTGCTCCCACTGTCCACAATATTTTGATTTGCATGTAGAGTTTAACAAGTGACAATCCCCGAATAGCCAACGATTATTCTTATTTTCCTAATGCAATCCAAGTTGATATTAAATGGTTGGCGGAAGTTAACGTTGCAATAAAGTCAAGTTTTGTACTAACCGTCGAAAGTACTAAAGACAGTTTTATGATATGGATAGGAAAATTTTATTTTTACCAATTTAAATTCTTTCTCACATTTGAAACAATTCTCATCTAGAATTTTGAGCTCTTTATGTTCATCTGGTAACTATAGACCATTTCTACAATTCGGGTAATTAAGGCAACCAATGGTAAATTCATTTTCAGAAGTGTTATCAAGGCCTCATTTAGAGCCTTATTAGGTTTGCTCTTGGCGTTTCCTTTGTAATTAAAGTAATAAATGATGCCATTGACTCGCCTTCATTACTTGGTGAAATAAGCTTTAATGTCCCTAACCGCTTCTCTAGGCACTTTATCTTGGTTAAGCTTAGTCAGTGTAAATTTAATTATGAGCTGTTCAATCCGCTCAGAGTCGTTTGCAAGAACCTAAATGACGTCTACCACTTATTCTCGTTATCGGACTCTTTAAAGTCCATTAAAGCCACATTGCTTAATACGCGCGATTTACCTATGTCGTATTTAAACTAGCTTTTATCCTTAAAAAGTCGTTACGTTTCGAAAATGAATTATTGTCAATTTATTATCGATTGCCAGGCTTATGCATGTTTGCGATGGCTTAGGGGTTCATTTGCAATTTGGTCCTAATAAATAAATAAATAAATAAATAAATAAATAAATAAAAGTTCACATAATGAATATTCAATACGTTGAGACATTGTTTCATCCATCACTGTCATCTTATTCATAATTTGCTTATAAGCCTCCTTGTCTTTAATCAATTGTTCACGCAAAACCTCTCCAGGGTTTTTTTCACCAAAATTTATATGTGTGTTTCGTGTCTATTGTGAAGTACGGAGTGGAGGCAATGTCCAGCAGTTCACTAGTTTACTGAGTTTTGAGTTGGCCAACTTTTATTTTTTTGATCACATAGAAACTATTGGAGACGACTTATACGCACAAAAATCTTTCCCGTTATATTCCATCCTGGTCTGGCTTGGGATAGCTCTTGAATCGGTTAAGCGAAACGACTTTGAAATGATCACATCAATTCCTGTTTACGATCTGCTCAGTTACTTTAGTTACGTTATACGTACGCAGTTTACTTCAAACCAGCAAATTGTACATTACGTTTTTCTTTTCAAAAACCTGTCTAACCCTAAACTAACTAACTAAACTATTAAGAAAATTGTATTCGCTTATGGTTTTATTACAACGCCAGGGTTATATTAAAATAGAATATACCAATACTTATAGTTGCAGTTTATGAGCAACGAACGAAACACTCGTTTTTTTTTTTTTTTTTGCTTTTGAAAATAGAGGTATTCATACTTTGCGTTGTAAAAACTCCGAAAATTTCATTATACCCGAATTACCAATGTTTCAATATAAATGTAGAAAGAATCCGTTAGTTTTAGAGAAAGAGTCACAGCGCCATAAATTTGATCAGTCAGGAAATCGTCGCACAATACGTTCCACAATGTAGAGCCTAGGACTGATCCTTGAGGTACCCCTCCAGTGATCAGCCTTTCTCTGCACCCTTTGGTATTGTAAAGTAACTAGCCACTGTATGTATGTGTATGCGAAAGTGCGCGTGTGCACGCGTGTGTGTGTTTTTTTCTTTTTCTATGAGTTGGTGGTAGGAATCTTCATAGACACTACCGGCCCATGCCAATAGCACGCACGATTCAGCATCCATGGCGCCTAGTTACTGAAGCTAACCACCACACAAACCTCATCTACCACTTTCCTCCGCGGGACCACCGTTAGAAATTACTTCGCGGAGGCTGCTTACAATTATTGCCCATCGTATGGTGGAACTTTAGTGGAGTCCCTTGAGGCCGCCCGTTCATTACGTGCTTTGAGTATTCCTCCGTATCCGCGCATATCGGGCAGTTAGGCGAGCTGTCGCCCCTGAATCTGTGTAGATACTTCCGAAAGCAACCATAGCTAGTCAAGGCCGATCCTTGCTTCTTATAGTGCGTGAGGAGAGCTCATCTCGCCGGCCAGAATGTCGACCTACAGAGTCCCTGCTAGCACTAGCGCTGCTTCGTCCGTCACGGTATGGAATGCGCAAAACTGCTTCAGGGCGCTAAGGCGATGTATCGCCGCCAATTTTCTTTACAGTCAGTGCACCCGCCCATAATGGGCTCGCATACATATTGACTGAATTGGCTACGACCTTCCTCTTAGCTGCATGATCCTTGCCTATGCCGTCTGGATGCCTGCCTGCTGCTTTATTCGCCGCGTAATCAATATGACGCTTAAAGTTGAGGCGGTGGTCAATTATGACTCCCAGATATTTGAGCACGAGGACTGATTGCACTATGTGATCTTATGTTGCATATCTCTGGCTTTTTCCGGCTACTTACAAGCACAACTTCAGTTTTGTGTTCAGCCAGCTCTAGGCTCACCAGACAGGCCTGTATTATGATGGTTCAACCTCTGCATCTTTCAGCTTCTGCATCTCACAATTTTCTGGGAAGACTCTATCTCTGAGACTTTGTTGAGGAAGCTGGGCAAATATCTCAGGTCTTACCTTAACCGCAACATTCAAGTCTATATTAGGATTTCCGTCCGGACGTGTGGCCTTTTTGTCGCCAGTTCTTTTGCTGCTAGTTCAGGTCTCCACGTAGGCACTTGTAGGCATGGACCCAACTATCGAAATCTGGCTTCCCCCTAGATCGCTGGACCAGTTTTCTGACTTTAAGGCAATCGTTCCTGGCCGAATTTATTTCCACCAGTAGCACGGTTGCTTTTGTGCGCTCGCGTAGCCACTTCCAAGAGTGCAGATTCCAGACCAGATTGCTGATTTCCATGCTGCATCGGCAATCCAGCCTCCACGGCTGATTCTTCTGAATGGTTCGCTGATCAGCACCAGGTCTACCCTTTTCTCTATGACCATTTGTCTGAGCAGATCATGAGCTGCCTCGCTGTCATTAAGATTACTTCGCATTATCCTCGTTTGCGTCCTCTAGTAGCTAAAACACGTTTGAATAAAGGGCACCTGCTGCTCCCCGCTTCCTGTTTAGCGTCCGCATTTGACGTGCCTTTACAGAAAAACACAGAGTATCTTTGGAGCACTCTTTTCCTACGTTCGCATCTTCCCAACATCGTCGGCAGATCTTTGATCGGTCGCATGTTCCTTTATGTTGCTCGGCAATATGCCAAAATTCCACGCAGCGGTAACATTTCACTAATGGTCTTTGCCCCCTTAGACAACACCCAACCTTCTCTTCGTTTGCTATCAGCGAGCAGCTTGTTGGCATCTTCATGCAACAAGCTGATTATTGCCGTTTGCCTGCCACCGTAGGCCTTTCTCAGGCTAACTACTTTTGGGTTTGCCAGCCCATATTGGTTCTTTATGGCTTCGCATATGCTCTCCTTTGAAATTATTTCGTCTATGTCGCTGCACTCGACTGTGCCGCGTTGTTTCAGTCTTCTAACTGCCGCCTGATCACCTAGTAAGGAGCTCTTGCGTTTTCAGTTTATACTCAATTGTCGCAGTAGGTCATCTTCCTGCGTTTTTCTGATTTTGTGGACCAGTTCGCCTAGCTGTTTCAGCTTGGGCTCGCCTTTAACCCTGCGTAACATTTCTTCGTAGGAGAGCTTGCCGGTCGCAGCTATAACGACGGTGTCCGGCTTTGCTTTACAATGTGCATTGTGCGGCCCTTCTTTTTTCTGGCCATCATTTGTCGCCGTTAGACCGTGTAGTTTGGCCGGTGTGCGTCTGCATGGTCGCCTTGGACCTGCTGGCCACGTTACGATGCTTTGCATTTGTGTCTATATCGCCGGGCTGCTTTTGCAGCGCTCGTTATCGGATCGGTCTCCGGAGCATTTTCGTCCTCGCCCTTCCTAGATTAGGAGAAGTGGTCGTTTGAGAGGCTTTTCCGACCTTGTCGACCTTGTCTCTTGGTTCGATCCTCGCCTAGTCTCCTAGCAGCACGCACTGTTCATACGCCCTTGTGATGTCATCAATGTCGGCTCTCATGGCTTGGTGAATGGACCGTCTTTGGCTGCCATCCATCATTTCTACCAATGCCTCTAAATGGTCACCCAGCTTTACAAAGGATGACGTGTCTCTCGCGTCTGCCGTCTACTTAGTTTTGTAGGCGACTGTGGCTGAGCCTGGCCACCGAGTGGCGATCGTAACATCCTGCTACTTGCCTTAAACGGGTTCTCTCCGCTCGGATTACTGGCATGAACTCTGCTGTCTGCTTTTTTTTTTGTTGAACTCGAAAACATTGGGGTTCCTGTTTTGTGTGTGTATTTTTTTCTGCGAGCTGGAGGTAAAATATCTTCAAAAGATACTGCTTGTTCTTAGTAGCAACGTGCCCCATTCGCCATCCGTGGCGCATACGTACTAAAAAGTGGCCCCCCCCCCCCCCCCACCCAAACGCTTCTTCTACCACTCTCCCCCACGGGACCACCGTTAGGTATTACTTCGCGGAGGTTGGTTGTCGTTACCAGGCTTCCGATGGTGGGACCTCAGTGGCATACACTATTGGCGTCCACTTCCTCTGCTCTCCACCCACTGCCTTTCAAGCCGCCGTAGTTCTTTGAGCACTTTGCTTACAAAGTCGTCTACGGTGCTCCAGACCTCTTTGCTGGCATTTAACACCACCAATATTTTACTTGGTTCTATTTGGAGTCTCCCATTCTGCGGTGAAAGATGTTATGCTCTGCATCTTCATTCATTTCCGAGCATGCCAGGCAATTTAGTAATTTACCTCACCATGTGGACTTTGGATCCATTGCATTATATTTGGGATAAGAACAACCGTCCATCTTCCTTTCGTTGTTCTTTCCCAGCGCTATTGCCAATTCCTCATCGACGCTAGCCGCTCCTCTTATTTTATGGCCTCTTGGGAGGGGGCAATGACACGGCGCCTTTCGCGGACGCGCCTCATTTTGTCCGCCAGGATGTCGATTGGCATGGTGCCAGCAATTACAAAAGCAGTATTCTCCAACACTGTCCGAAATCCGCATATCTGCCTCAGCGCACTACGGCGATATATTCCTGCTAACTGTCGGTACAACACCATCACCGTGAGTGCATCGGCCCAAACTGGACTTCCATACATTAAGATCGAAGTTATTATCGAGGCTATTACTTTTCGGTTGAGGAATTTCGAGCCGCCAATATTTGGCATAATCCTCGCTGACGACGCCTGGATGCCCGCAGCTTTCTCAGCAGCGTACTCAACGCAGCGCTTAAAGTTGAGCCGATGGTCGAACATAACTTCAAGGTATTTTCAGGGCAGGAGATGACTGCACCGACTCGTATGCGACCTGTTTCCACGCGCTTCCTGCTGCTTATGGGAATCGCCTCTGTTTTAGGCTCTGCTAGCTCTATCCCCATCTCTCCCAGCCACGCCTTCGACTTTAATAATAGCCTCGTTAGCCCTCGTTTCTACCTACGCAACGCATTTTGCAACCACTACGGCTGCTATATCATCGGCAAAGCCGACAATCGTTGCCCCGGCAGGAAAGTTAAGCTGAAAGACGTCGTTTTACATTATGTTCCGCAAGAGAGGACCAAGCACTGATCCCTGCGGACACCCGCCGTTACTTTATGCGACTCTTTTCCATCGTCGCTATCATACACGAACGTGCGGTTCGAAAGTAGCTTGTGATTATCTCAAGTATATTTTGGAGCCTGCATTCTTATTAAGGCGTTCCCTCTCCAATATCTTGCCCGTTGTGTCAGAAAGGCAGATGGGTCGGTATCACGATGACTCGTTCAGTGGCTTATTGGCCTTCGGAATAAGGATCAACGTTTAGACCTTACATTCATCTGGGAAAGTCCTTTTCTCAGGGACGCTATCTCTTCGTTTCACCAATGGCACGGAGATCCTCTTCTCCCTGTGTTTCTTCTTCGAGGCATGGCCGCGTTGCCTGCTTCTACAAGCCGCTTTGTCAAGTTTTGCTGGAGTCGGCCAGCCGTGCCGTCCCCCCTTTCGTAGAAGTCCATGATGATATTAAAGATGTCCTCGTCGAAGAATGAGTCTCTCCACTTCGTCCGGTAGTTTTGGGCCTCCTAGTTCCTCCGTTTTTTCTGGTTTCTATGTCGAGGAAAATGGCCTGATGGTCGCCGTTTGTAAACTCTTTGCTCAACGACCACTTGCATCTCGTGAGGTCTGAAGACATACTTTCAGCACTTCGAATGCCTCCAACAAGCTGTGTCCTTTCGCATTGCAGTCCCTACTGCCCCACTCAAAGGCCCAAGCATTGAAATACTTCTCAATTACTACTGACGGTTTCTGTCGGACGTCTTCCACGAGTTCGTCCACTTGACTTCTGCCTCCACCTCTAAAATGGAGCTCACCGCCGCTCTCAGCCCTTCCGCTCTGGTTTAGTTGCAGTAGAAGCTCGTCTTTCTGCGTTCTTCTTATTTTCTGCACCGCTTCACGAAACTGGCTTAATTGCGGGTCGTCTTTAACCTTACGGAGCATATCCGCTTAGGAAAGTTTGCAGACTCTTATCATTAGTCTGTAGCATTATCGATTCATCGTAGTCCACTCACTTATTGACAATTTATGCTAAGTTGACGCTTTCTTAGTTGGTTTATTGTTAGTTACAATCTATAAGTAATTAATATAAAAATGGTTATTTCAGTTTATGTAGCATTACCATACGAAATAACGCGAAAAAGGGTGACGAAAGAGAATTCTACTCAATTATATCTGAAAATATATTTTTTTTCAAACGTCAATGATGGGGAACACAAACAAAATTTAATAACCCTAACGTCAACGTCATTAACAATGTAGAGATAACTGACCACACACCTCAATTGGAATTAGTCCAATATTTAGTGATCCCCCCAATAATTTTAAGCGCAATTCACTTTTATTAACCCTACACCTGCTACTACAACTAAAAAAGAAACATATGAAACAATGGGAAACATATCACATAGCGGAAGGTCTATCTCGCATAACAATTAACGACCCCATAGAAATAAATAATAAAATAAACAGAGTAATGACAAGATCAGCAAAACGCAAAAGAATAACTACGCAGTACAGCAGCAAGTAAATAGAGATAAAAGTATGGAGCCGAAAGTCTATGAATATAATAAAATTTGACTCCGACAAATATTTTATAAAACATGGGAAAAAAATTATTGCCAAATTTAAAATAAACGACATGTATACCAATTGAAAAATCGACTTAGGTCAGTTTATCCAAAGGCTTGAAACAGAAGCCGGTATATTAGGAATGCCAAAATTTAAAATGTCACCAAGCGAGAAGACTTTTGAATCTGTATCGCAAAATCAATTCAAAGCCATGGGTAATAAAATGTTAAAAAATATAAGAGTAGCGCTACTCCAAAGGGTGACAATTGTAGACAAAAATAATAAGTCCGAAATCAAAAATATTCTAGAAAAATATTACAATGACCCAATAGAAGGCAGTCATTGGCCACAAATGACAAGAACGATAGCTAAGCATGTCAAAGGATGTTCACTATAACAGAAGGCTAAAATCACAACGCATACCAAAATTCCTATGATTCCCTTTTGAAAAGTTGTAACTGACACCATCAGCCCATTACCAAAGACGGAAAAAGACAACAAATACGCAATAACACTAATCGGCGACCTTACCAAATGTGTGGTAACAATCCCTGTCACCAACAAAAGCGCTAAAACCGTAGCGAAGCCAATCTTTGCAAATTTCATATTAAACTATGCACCCACGAAAACACACCTAACGGATCAAGGAACCGAATATAAAAATGCTCTAATGAACGATCTATGTAATTACCTCAAAATTGATAAAATAACATGAAAAGCCCATCGTCATCAGACGGTGAAACGTAACCACCGAACATTAAATGAATACATACGCCTGAATTCAATGATGGGGATAACTTGGATAAAATATTTCCAATATTGTTTCGTCACAATACCTTCCACAACTCATAAATACTTTCCCTACGAGCTAGTTTTTGCAGGGCCACCATCACAACTAACAAATCACAACAAAAACATTGAGCCTCTATACAATATAAACGATTACGCTAAATAAAGGTTAGATATAGCACACGCGCGCGCTAGGATACTATTAGGTAAGGAAAAAGAAAAACAAAAAATAAATTACGACAAAGAAACTAACAATTTCCCACTAGAAATAGATAATGTAGCATTACCAAAAAACGAAGTAGGACATAAGTTACAAAATAAATATTTATGATCGTCGTCGTAGAAATTAAGGATAACAACAATATTAAAATTAAAGACAATAGAAACAAAAATCAAATAGTACACATAAATAGGTTACAATTAAATAAAGAAGTTACATAAATAATCATTATAAAAAACAAAAAAAAATTAAAAATAAAAACCAAGTGTAAGGCGCCTACACAAATAACAAAATTTTTCATATAAAAGCACACAAAACACTAAACAATAAAATACATATCTATATTCATAAAAAGACCACGTTAGAAGAAATAACACGATATTAATAAGCCCAAGAATGATCTCTTATTGTAAACATCATTCTTTCTCCCATTCTTTAATTGTTAAAGATCATTCTTTCCAAGAGCAAATATGTAGCATTATCGATTCATCGTAGTCTACTCACTTATCAATCATTGATGCTAAGTTTATATTTTCTTATATTACCACATAATGCAAATCTAGCTGTAACCTAGTTAAGACAACTTGTTTTAGCTATAACCCATATTAAATGTACCTTCAGTGATAACCTAGTTTATAACTACTATTTTGCTTAAGCTAGCATAATAATTTATTATATAAGACACTGATCACAGTTTAGTTGAATCACAGTCATAGAGTCAGAATTAAAGTAAAGTTAATAAACGTCAATTTACCTTTACATTTATTATGTTTTCACTACAAGTCCCCTTGTGACCAATGCTTGCAGCGTCCTTTTCAATCGGGCATATTTTATACATCGTTCTGATACCGTCTATTGTGCCGCGAATTTTTTGGTTTATGTGCCGCCTTTTTCCATCATTGTCCTGCAGCATCACCACCAAATGTTTTATATGACCGCCCAGCTTTACGAAGGCTGCCATGTTCTCCACATCTACTGGTGTGTGGTTTGACTTCTCGGGGAGGGCTTGTCAGAGATGAGGCTGCGTTTGCACGCCTACTGATGACCTCATTATTCTTTCGCTCATTTTGAAGGGGTTCTCTTCGCACAAAGCGCCGGCGCGACCCCTAGTGTCTGTTGGTGTATAGTTTTTTGGTTTATGGAAGTCATTGTAATTGGCCTCAACTGAGAAGCCGTAATCCGGGTTGGTAGGTGCTTTGGCCTTAACGAACCCCATTGTTATGAATGCAAGCAGGAAGGCCAAGCGGGGGTTGACGGTAGCCCTTATGAGACTAGCGTTCAGTGCCAGATCCAGCTTGCTACGCCATGTAATGACCTAGAGCGTCCTTCTCAGACTTGGCCGAAAGCCATTTCGACAGGATGTCACCCCTTCTACTCAGGTAACGGAATACTGCCACCACCAGCCCAATAGCGTCAATTCCTGTACATTGCCCGGCATACCATAATTAAGACTTCACCGGTCTCAGCCTTGACCCTAACCATAGGCTTATACCACTAGGACTTCTCCCTCGCTGCCACTCTTTTACTAGGGGTGGGGAGCACCTACTTGAAGGACAGCGTCTACTCGTCTTGTCGCCGAAAATTCGCAGGGTTTTGCGGCTTTTTCAGCTGCCCCTCCTTTTCTGCCGCTCTTGGTCTGCTTATTGGTTATTCGCCGCTAGCCTACAAACATATCCCAAGATATGTGCAGGCCGATCACTATCCGACACCCGTAATCCCCACAGCAGCCTGTGCTTAGCCCTGTGTGTATATTTGTATCTATATATCTACTTGTGTATGTGTGTGTTTATAAAGGCCTTTTATGTAAGTCTGTTTCTTATGCGTGCACAGACTGTTTCTGTACGTATGTTGCTGTCGTTGGCGTTATTTCCTACAATTTCGTACTTACTTTATTGTTAGTCTTTGTCCCTCCGCGGCCCTGCGTCGGTGGATGGTTGACTAATACAGCTTATTTATTTACTGTCGCCCTCAGCTATGCTACTCAAAGCTAATCCTAAAAAGAAGTAGTAAGTCTGTGCTATTGCTTGATATTCTAAAATATATTCCCGCACCGGGTTGCTATATAGCAGCAATAGTTGGCAATGTCCTTTTGTGATTTCCTCACTTTCTTTTGTTTATTTGTTTGGGTGCTACTGACCGACCCCCAATTATATACGAAAGTGCGAGAATAAAACAAGAAAAACGAGATCTGCCGTTTCACACTATACTTTATTGGCTTTATATCTAATTAAAAACTATCAGATGCGCTGTCGCATGTTAATATCGTTTACTTTCTTTTTCACTAAAAGAATTTTACCTGGGTAATTTTTCTAATAACAATTGCCTATGATAAAAAGGGAGCACTTAAGAACACGTCCGCGCACTACAAAATCACAATGATCCTCTCTCGTTGCCTGAGCTACGTATGTGTGTATGTGTGCCACAGCTCTGCATAAATTGCAATTATTTAATACAGAACTTATCCTTTTCCATCCATTTTTTTAATCCGTAATTGCAAAAATTGCTGGAAGACACTTTCACGAAAAAGGTACAATTTGTATGGATGCTTTTAAAATCCTTCATAAAATGATTGACAATCTGGAGAACAAACTGGGCCGTCATAAGAGAAGCTGAGAAAACCACAATTTAGCTTCATTTGAATCTTTGCACTCTCGTAACAATTACCAAACAACAAATGTGTGCAGTACTCATTGGTATCACAGAATTTTAAAAGAGCTCAATATTTTATAAGCCAACCATAGTATGTCTTGATTTTTTGACGAGTTCCTTTTCTTAAAGGTAGATTCTTATTGCGCATTTCTTTTTGTTATGTTTCATGTTTTGCGATTTTATTCTAAGCTTTTTATGTTTAACAGAAATGGACATCAGTTTCTTGCACTTTAACAGAAACGGAGGACGGTTTTTCAACCTTCAACAGAGACAGCACCTTAATTCTCAAACTATGAGAATACTTATTTCGAACTTAATACTGGAAAAGAACACTTATTTCAAACTTAATACTGGAAAAGAGTACTTATTTCGAACTAAATACTGGTTATTTCGTATTCTTTTTGTTCATTTTCATTCAAATGACCAGGATAACACTAGCTGCAATTTAAGTTTAAAGTCTGCGTAGTCTTCGCATATATTTTAATTTATATAAATTCCATTTTTACGAACGTTTGACATTATATTTAGAAAGCTTTCTGTGGGGAGTTCTTCTCTACGGGCTCATGTATATTTGGAACATTTTCTGTGAGAACGCAAAAAAACTCATCATCGTCTCCGTCCACATATGTACGCGATATCCTATGATGTGTACGAACATTTTTGGGTGTCTTCTGGCAATTGCTACGCAAGAAATGCTTGCCGTTTTCATCTTTGTACAACAATAAATTCGAATTCGTTAACATGTCGGAAACGAAGACATCATAATTCATGCAGGTTAGCAGTTTGTAGAATGTATTTTGATCATAATTCATGCAAGTTAGCAGTTTGTAGAATATATTTTGATCATAATTCATGCAAGTAAAGGTAATTATAATGTTATAAAAATGTTTTTATATATTACTTATTTATTTCTTCTATTTTAGATAAGAAAAATTAAGTCCAACTCTCCGCCCGTCGTCTCATATAGATGAAGATTCGCTATATACCAAAGGCAAGATTGCATTTACCCTTTCTTATTAATATATATAAATTCTTCTTGTTCCTCTTGTTTGCTGCGCACACGAGTCCACGTTCCACGAATTTCTGCAGTTTCGTAGATGACAGCGTTTGATAGGCGAATTTTCTGTATAAAGAAAAGGAAGTAAACGTTACGCATACTGAGGCTTATTTTATTTATTTATTTATTTTATTCCACTTATACTAGAAACTCAACTAAACAAATAACAGTCGAGTTCAATAGGCTCTTAATGCAAAACTAATATTAATTAACAATAAAATTGAGTATAAGCATAATAAAACAAATAAGAAGAAAAAAAAAAATAAATAAATAAAAAAGAAAAAAAAGCATGTACACTATCAGCATAGGAGCACACTTACAACCGGTACAGGACCAAATTGCAAATGAACCCCTAAGCCATCGCAAACATGCATAAGCCTGGCAACCGATAATAAATTGACAATAATTCACTTTCGAAACGTAACGACTTTTTAAGGATAAAAGCTAGTTTAAATACGACATAGGTAAATCGCTCGTATTAAGCAATGTTGCTTTAATGGACTTTAAAGAGTCCGATAACGAGAATAAGTAGTAGACGTTATTTAGGTTCTTGCAAACGACTTTGAGCGGATTGAACAGCTCATAATTAAATTTACATTGATTAAGCTTAACCAAGATAAAATGCCTAGAGAAGCGGTTAGGGACATTAAAGCTTATTTCACCAAGTAATGAAGGCGAGTCAATAGCACCATTTATTACTTTAATTAGAAAGGAAACGCCAAGAACAAATCTACATTTTTCGAGAGACGGTAAGGACAACAGAAGCAACCTATTTTCATACGGAGGAAGAGAGGCAATCGGATCCCAACCCAAATTTCTAAGGGCAAACAGCAAGAATTGCTTTTGAACAGATTCAATTGAATCTACGTAGCACCTATATGAAGGAGACCACACAACTGAGGCATACTCGAGTATGGGTCTAACCAAAAACATGTACAGCCTTTTCGTAATATAGGGATCATCAAGCTCTTTGGACCACCTTTTTATAAAACCAAGCGCGGACCTAGCTTTGCTAATCGAGAGTTCAATATGCAAGTTAAAACGTAACCTATGGTTAAATAGAACGCCTAAATCTGTAATCGAATCAACGTCCTCCAACTTATGCGAATCTATGAAATACTGAGGCATGAATGACTTTCTTCTTGAGAATGAAAGCTTCTTACATTTACTCAGATTTAGTTTCAGGAGATTCAAAGAGCACCATGCAACAAAGTTATCCAAATCACCTTGAAGCTGATGTGATTGCGATTCAACAGAGAAGGAAGAAAACACTTTCACATCATCAGCATACATTAAGATCTGGCTGGAATTAACCGCCGATGGGAGATCGTTAATGTATAAACTAAATAAAATGGGACCTAAGTGACTTCCTTGAGGTACGCCAGACGTAACGGGGAATTCATCCGAGCTAATGGAGTTAAACAAAACTCTGAAGGATCTATTGTGCAGATAAGAGCTTATCCATTTCACTAAGTAGGGTGGGAAACCAGAGGCTTGGAGTTTAAAGATAAGTAGGCTATGGTTAACCATATCAAATGCTTTGCTTAAATCAGTGTAAATAACATCTGTGCGAGAGCCACTAGAAAAAGCCTTGAAAACATGACAGGTAAACTCTAACAAGTTGGTGACTGTAGATCGCCCTTTCCGAAAGCCGTGCTGGTGCGAAGAAATGTAAGAATTAATGGCAAAGGCCAAATGCTGAGTCACAATACGCTCGAACAACTTGGGCAAAACACTCAACTTGGCTATGCCTCTGCAGTTGTCAACAAATTGTCTACTTCCACTTTTGTGGATAGGAATAAGGAAATTACTCTTCCAACATGAAGGGAAAACACCTAAATACAAGGACATGTTAAAAATCTTTGAGATCACACCACATAACTCGACAGCGCATGATTTAAGTACACATGATGGAATTCCATCAGATCCAGGCGAGCAACTGTATTTTAGAGAGCTCATCCCTTTAAAAATGTTATCTTCCGAAATAACCAAGTTAGGTATTGAAACCGAGTTAGTTATAGGATATGGGTAAGAATTTAGGATTAGCAAACAGAGAGGATTTAATGAACTGAAGGTATCTGCAGTAATAACGATGGTTGAGGGAGCCTCGCCACCGAGTAAGCGATATAGTCGAGCGCAGAGCCACCTTTCGAATATTTTTTGAATAGCGAGTTTTTTCTATTCTTGTGATATTTAATTGTCTTATTAAACCACGGGGGACAGAAGTAGTTTCAGGGGGTTTAACGCAGGTGCCTGCCGGAAAGGCTCAACCCTGCGGTGCCCGCTGGCACACGGAGTGAAACGTCACTCACGTCCCACAGGGAGCAGGGAGGCTCCCTGTAGTTCCAGATCAAGGGCATGTGTATTGCATGCCCTTCCTACTGACGGAGGCGAGGCCTATCTAACACCTCAAATATTTAATGTTCCCGCGATATTGGGGGCAACCACAGCCACCACGAGACTCCCCTAGGGGCCGTCCCAGCGGTCAGGCAGAGGACCCACACTACGAGGATTCTGCTGCAGCAAAAACTGCAGCCAGCAATTCCCCGCAGAGAGGATCCCCTGGGCAACCTGACCCCCGTGGTACCTTACTTATTTTAAAAGTCTAAGGTCAGACTTTTGGAAGCATATGGCTACATATCGGTTAGACCCATACGTCTCGGACCGGTGGCCTTGGGTCGAAATAAAAATCAAATCAAATAAAAATAGAAACAAAAATAGACATAAAGAGAATAACCATGACATAAACATGGCTTTAGGGTCAAAATAAAAATCAGTTCAAATAAAAATAGACTTAAAAAGGAATAACCATGGTATAAACATGGCCTTAGGGCAAAGTATAATCAATAACCATGATATAAACATGGCCTTAGGGCAAAGTATAATCAATTCAAATAAAAATAAAAATAAAAATATACATAAAGAGTAACAAACATAAACACAAACACAAAACATAAAGGACAAACTGGTTAAAAGGCGGAGGGAACCACTCAGAGGCGCCGGCGCGTAGAAGCACGCCTCAGAGCACTGGGCAGAAACCATACCGTGACAACACCCGCCAGGGCTATCCAATGCCCTGCCCCAACCAAACAGCCGAGCCCTCCAAGTCCGCGCCAGATCTGAAACGACCGTCAACCCATAACCGCTACAATTCAAAAAGAACATCGCAAGATAAATCGCAAGATATGTTCCTTCTAAACTACTTTTCTAAAAAAAAAAAGATCAAAGGAAGAAAAACGAAGGGCAAGCAAAAACCATTGAAAACAAAGTACAATAACCGCAAAGAACATGAAAATCGCGACAAAAAGAACACCAAAGGAAAATGAA